>NC_043964.1:54959774-55019774 GCF_902148855.1 Sphaeramia orbicularis | reverse complement strand
GGAAACTCATTTCACACATGATCAGAGCGGCTGGCGGCTCAAAGAACGCAATAAAAACACACACTGTAGAGGATCAAATACTGCACATGTAAAAAAATACTGTCAATAAACTAATGTTCTTTTATAAAAACACACACTGTAGTGGATCAAATACTGCACATGTAAAAAAATACTGTCAATAAACTAATGTTCTTTTATAAAAACACACACTGTAGTGGATCAAATACTGCACATGTAAAAAAATACTGTCAATAAACTAATGTTCTTTTATAAAAACATACACTGTAGTGGATCAAATACTGCACATGTAAAAAAATACTGTCAATAAACTAATGTTCCTTTTATAAAAACATACACTGTAGTGCAGGGCTGTCAAACTCATGTTAGTTCAGTTCCACATTCAGCTAAATTTGATCTGAAGACGACTGAACCAGTAAAATAATAACAGAATAATATATAAATAATGTCAACTCCAAACTTTTATCTGTTTTAGAGCAAAAAAAGCAAATTTATATTATGAACAGGTTCACATCTACTAACTATCCTTTCAAAAGATGTGAACAACATGAACAAACTGACAAAAATCAGTGTAATTTGAACACTATTCTGCCTCAGTTTATCATTTCCACATGTACATTATAACTGACAGATCACAGTGGATCTACAAACACACAAAACATTTAATAACAGGCAGAATATTGTTAAAATTGTACTTAAGACATTTCAGGTTGTTCATATTTGTTCAGGTTATTCACATTTTTTGCGAAATTATACTTTGTTTTAGTGTAAATACATGAAAATATTTACATTTACAAAGACAAACATTTGGAATTGTCATTATTTCTGTGTTATTTTCATAGTATTTGACTGGTCCTGTCCACTGGAGATTGAATGAGTCTGAATGTGGAACCTGAACTAAAAGGGTTGTTCATATCTTCAGTGTAATTTTTGCATTTCACAAATTCATCCCAGGGCCAGATCGGACCCTTTGGCGGGCCAGATTTGGCCCCCGGGCCACCTGTTTGACACCTGTGCTGTAGTGGATCAAATACTGCACATGTAAACAAAATACTGTCAATAAACTGATGTTCTTTTATAAAAACAGACACTGTAGTGCACAGGTGTCAAACATGTGGCCCAGGGGCCAAATCCAGCCCACCAAAGGGTCCGATCTGGGCCGTGGGATGAATTTGTGAAATGTGAAAATTACACTGAAGATATGAACAGTCAATGGTGTCAAAATCCTTTTAATTCATGTTCCACATACAGACAAATATCATCTCAAGTGGCTCAGTCTAGTAAAATACTATCATAGTAGCCTATAAATAATGACAACTGCAAATTTTCTTGTTTCAGTGTAAAAAAAAAAAAAAAGTGAAATTACATGAAAATGTTTACATCGACAAACCTTCCTTTTTCAAAAAATGTGAATAACCTGAATAAATACGCACAATCAGAAATGTCTTAAGAGAATTAAGTGCAATTTTACCAATATTTTGCCTGTTAGTACACATTTGGTGTTTTTGTAATTGTAAAGTATGTTGTAATACACATGTGTACATGATCAACTGAGGCAGGGTATTGTTCAAATTGCACCTGTTTTTCTTAAGACATTTCAAGTTGTCCATGTTATTCAGATTTTTAAGGAAACTTTATAGATGTAAACATTGACATCATTTATTTAATTTTACTTTTGTCACTATTATTATTTTACTGGTCCGGCCCACCTGAGATCTCATTGGGGTGAATGTGAAACCTGAACTAAAATGAGTTTGACACCCCTGCTGTAGTGGATCAAATACTGTCAATAAATGAATGTTCTTTTATAAAAATTAGACCAATGGCCCTGGAGCTTAGCAGCCAAAATCAAAGCTTTGGGAAATGTATCCAGATCCATTTATTCTGCCCCAGTTCTGTGTATTTATTCTATTACAGAAATAGTCCATGTTCTGCTCATATTCAATCAGATCTGTAAAAAAATTCAAATTCACACTTGATATCATTGATACTGATTTATTGGATCAATCCACTTCCTATCTGTTATAATGGGATATAACAGATAGGATATAATAATAGTGCCTCCTGTTCATAATCCTGATGTCTTTTGGTTTATTTCTATTTCTATTTCTATTTCTATTTCTATTTCTATTTCTATTTCTATTTCTATTTACATGTTTCTGTTTCAGTTGGGGGTGGGCACTTGTGTTTAAAAATACACTAGAAATGTACAGATTGTATGATGCATCCATGTTATGATGTTGAAAATCCACAAATGAAATTATTCACAAAAAAAAAAAAAAAAAAGTCACACATGACAGAAAACACAAACACAACAGTCTTTGCCTATTGGACGCCCATGCACGCGCTTCCACAGGTTCGACCGCGCGCATCAGTCGCGGGGACTTACTTTGCGCAGACTTGGGATGTTTCAGGTGGTAGTCGGAGCCACAGGTGGTAGTCGGAGCCACAGGTGTTGCGTCACAGCAGCAGCTCGTGGAGGTGGAGGTCTGGGCTCGAGCTCTGTTCCACTCACTTTGAATGTGCGCGAGGCTGCACCGTGGACTCCAACTCCCACAGACTGGACCTTATATAGAAGAGGAGGGAGGGGCTGGACCGGAAGAAAGGGGAGGGGCTACACCGGAGGAAAGGGCGTGCGTGTGTGCGCGCGCGCGTGTATGTGATGAGGCCGAATGCGTCAGATGCTGATGATGGAAGCATCACTGAGGAGACAGAGTGTCCGAGAGTGGACAGAGTGTCCGAGAGTGGACTGGACTGAGTGTCCGAGAGTGGACTGGACTGAGTGTCCAAGAGTGGACTGGACTGAGTGTCCGAGAGTGGACTGGACTGAGTGTCCGAGAGTGGACTGGACTGAGGAGACAGAGTGTCCGAGAGTGGACAGAGTGTCCGAGAGTGGACTGGACTGAGTGTCCGAGAGTGGACTGGACTGAGGAGACAGAGTGTCCGAGAGTGGACTGGACTGAGTGTCCAAGAGTGGACTGGACTGAGTGTCCGAGAGTGGACTGGACTGAGTGTCCGAGAGTGGACTGGACTGAGGAGACAGAGTGTCCGAGAGTGGACAGAGTGTCCGAGAGTGGACAGAGTGTCCGAGAGTGGACTGGACTGAGTGTCCGAGAGTGGACTGGACTGAGTGTCCAAGAGTGGACTGGACTGAGTGTCCGAGAGTGGACAGAGTGTCCGAGAGTGGACAGAGTGTCCGAGAGTGGACTGGACTGAGTGTCCGAGAGTGGACAGAGTGTCCGAGAGTGGACTGGACTGAGTGTCCGAGAGTGGACTGGACTGAGTGTCCAAGAGTGGACTGGACTGAGTGTCCGAGAGTGGACTGGACTGAGGAGACAGAGTGTCCGAGAGTGGACTGGACTGAGTGTCCGAGAGTGGACTGGACTGAGGAGACAGAGTGTCCGAGAGTGGACTGGACTGAGTGTCCGAGAGTGGACTGGACAGAGTGTCCGAGAGTGGACTGGACAGAGTGTCCGAGAGTGGACTGGACTGAATGTCCGAGAGTGGACTGGACTGAGGAGACAGAGTGTCCGAGAGTGGACTGGACTGAGGAGACAGAGTGTCCGAGAGTGGACTGGACTGAGTGTCCGAGAGTGGACTGGACTGAGGAGACAGAGTGTCTGA
Source organism: Sphaeramia orbicularis (assembly GCF_902148855.1). Taxonomy (NCBI): domain Eukaryota; kingdom Metazoa; phylum Chordata; class Actinopteri; order Kurtiformes; family Apogonidae; genus Sphaeramia; species Sphaeramia orbicularis. The sequence continues at coordinate 55,016,132 of NC_043964.1, read as the reverse complement.
GAGTGGACTGGACTGAGGAGACAGAGTGTCCGAGAGTGGACTGGACTGAGGAGACAGAGTGTCCTGAGAGTGGACTGGACTGAGGAGACAGAGTGTCCGAGAGTGGACTGGACTGAGTGTCCGAGAGTGGACTGGACTGAGGACATGTAGGACCACACCTGGAGATGAACGGCACCCACAGGACAGGAGCTGAGGAACTTGACTACACACAGTCTGGACTTCTGACCGCAGGACAACTGACCACAGGACAACTGACCACAGGACAACTGACCAACTGTCCACAGGACAACTGACCAACTGAGAACTGACCACCTGAAAAATGACCACCTGAAAACTGATTTCCTGAAAACTGACCACCTGAAAACTGACCACCAGAAAACTGACCTCCTGAAAACTGACCACCTGAAACCTAGTACATTTACACCTGAGAACAATAAAACATCACCTTTCCTCATCTGCAAAAATGGGCAAGTTAGAGGTTAAGGAAATAAATAACCCCTTAAAGACCCAAACATCCACCTTTAACCCTTACAGACCCAAACGTCCACCTTTAACCCTTAAAGACCCAAACGTCCACCTTAAACCCTTAAAGACCCAAATGTCCACCTTTAACCCTTAAAGACCCAAACGTCCACCTTTAACCCTTACAGACCCAAATGTCCACCTTTAACCCATTAAGACCCAAATGTCCACCTTTAACCCTTACAGACTCAAATGTCCTCCTTTAACCCTTAAAGACCCAAACGTCCATCGTTAACCCTTACAGACCCAAACATCCACCTTTAACCCTTAAAGACCCAAAAGTCCACCTTTAACCCTTACAGACCCAAACGTCCACCTTTAACCCTTACAGACCCAAACGTCCACCTTTAACCCTTAAAGACCCAAATGTTCTCCTTTAACCCTTAAAGACACAAACGTCCACCTTTAACCCTTAAAGACACAACGTCCTCCTTTAACCCTTAAAGACCCAAACGTCCTCCTTTAACCCTTAAAGACCCATACGTCCTCCTTTAACCCTTAAAGACCCAAACATCCTCCTTTAACCCTTACAGACCCAAACGTCCACCTTTAACCCTTACAGACCCAAACGTCCACCTTTAACCCTTACAGACCCAAACGTCCACCTTTAACCCTTAAAGACCCAAACGTCCACCTTTAACCCTTACAGACTCAAATGTCCTCCTTTAACCCTTAAAGACCCAAACGTCCATCGTTAACCCTTACAGACCCAAACATCCACCTTTAACCCTTAAAGACCCAAACGTCCACCTTTAACCCTTACAGACCCAAACGTCCACCTTTAACCCTTACAGACCCAAACGTCCACCTTTAACCCTTACAGACCCAAACGTCCACCTTTAACCCTTAAAGACCCAAATGTTCTCCTTTAACCCTTAAAGACACAAACGTCCACCTTTAACCCTTAAAGACCCAAACGTCCTCCTTTAACCCTTAAAGACCCAAACGTCCTCCTTTAACCCTTAAAGACCCAAACGTTCTCCTTTAACCCTTAAAGACACAAACGTCCACCTTTAACCCTTAAAGACCCAAACGTCCTCCTTTAACCCTTAAAGACCCAAACATCCTCCTTTAACCCTTACAGACCCAAAGGTCCACCTTTAACCCTTACAGACCCAAACGTCCACCTTTAACCCTTAAAGACCCAAACGTCCTCCTTTAACCCTTAAAGACACAAACGTCCACCTTTAACCCTTAAAGACCCAAACGTCCTCCTTTAACCCTTAAAGACCCAAACGTCCTCCTTTAACCCTTAAAGACCCAAACGTTCTCCTTTAACCCTTAAAGACACAAACGTCCACCTTTAACCCTTAAAGACCCAAACGTCCTCCTTTAACCCTTAAAGACCCAAACGTCCACCTTTAACCCTTACAGACCCAAATGTCCACCTTTAACCCTTAAAGACCCAAACGTCCTCCTTTAACCCTTACAGACCCAAACGTCCACCTTTAACCCTTACAGACCCAAACGTCCACCTTTAACCCTTAAAGACCCAAACGTCCTCCTTTAACCCTTACAGACCCAAACGTCCACCTTTAACCCTTAAAGACCCAAACGTCCACCTTTAACCCTTACAGACCCAAACGTCCTCCTTTAACCCTTAAAGACCCAAACGTCCTCCTTTAACCCTTAAAGACCCAAACGTCCACCTTTAACCCTTACAGACCCAAACGTCCACCTTTAACCCTTACAGACCCAAACGTCCTCCTTTAACCCTTAAAGACACAAACGTCCACCTTTAACCCTTAAAGACCCAAACGTTCTCCTTAACCCTTAAAGACACAAACGTCCACCTTTAACCCTTAAAGACACAAACGTCCTCCTTTAACCCTTAAAGACCCAAACGTCCTCCTTTAACCCTTAAAGACCCAAACGTCCTCCTTTAACCCTTAAAGGCCCAAACCTCCACCTTTAACCCTTAAAGACCCAAACCTCCACCTTTAACCCTTAAAGACCCAAACGTCCTCCTTTAACCCTTAAAGGCCCAAACCTCCACCTTTAACCCTTAAAGACCCAAACCTCCACCTTTAACCCTTAAAGACCCAAACGTCCTCCTTTACCCCGTAAAGACCCAAACGTCCTCCTTTAACCCTTACAGACCCAAACGTCCACCTTTAACCCTTAAAGACCCAAATGTTCTCCTTTAACCCTTAAAGACACAAACGTCCACCTTTAACCCTTAAAGACCCAAACGTCCTCCTTTAACCCTTAAAGACACAAACGTCCTCCTTTAACCCTTAAAGACCCAAACGTTCTCCTTTAACCCTTAAAGACACAAACGTCCACCTTTAACCCTTAAAGACCCAAACGTCCTCCTTTAACCCTTAAAGACCCAAACATCCTCCTTTAACCCTTACAGACCCAAACGTCCACCTTTAACCCTTACAGACCCAAACGTCCACCTTTAACCCTTAAAGACCCAAACGTCCTCCTTTAACCCTTACAGACCCAAACGTCCACCTTTAACCCTTAAAGACCCAAACGTCCACCTTTAACCCTTACAGACCCAACGTCCTCCTTTAACCCTTAAAGACCCAAACGTCCTCCTTTAACCCTTAAAGACCCAAACGTCCTCCTTTAACCCTTAAAGACACAAACGTCCACCTTTAACCCTTAAAGACACAAACGTCCTCCTTTAACCCTTAAAGACCCAAACATCCTCCTTTAACCCTTAAAGACCCAAACGTCCTCCTTTAACCCTTAAAGGCCCAAACCTCCACCTTTAACCCTTAAAGACCCAAACGTCCTCCTTTAACCCTTAAAGACACAAACGTCCACCTTTAACCCTTACAGACCCAAATGTCCACCTTTAACCCTTACAGACCCAAACGTCCTCCTTTAACCCTTACAGACCCAAACGTCCTCCTTTAACCCTTACAGACCCAAACGTCCTCCTTTAACCCTTAAAGACACAAACGTCCACCTTTAACCCTTAAAGACCCAAACGTCCTCCTTTAACCCTTAAAGACCCAAACATCCTCCTTTAACCCTTAAAGACCCAAACGTCCTCCTTTAACCCTTAAAGGCCCAAACCTCCACCTTTAACCCTTAAAGACCCAAACGTCCTCCTTTAACCCTTAAAGACACAAACGTCCTCCTTTAACCCTTAAAGGCCCAAACCTCCACCTTTAACCCTTAAAGACACAAACGTCCACCTTTAACCCTTACAGACCCAAACATCCTCCTTTAACCCTTAAAGACCCAAACGTCCTCCTTTAACCCTTAAAGACACAAACGTCCACCTTTAACCCTTACAGACCCAAACGTCCACCTTTAACCCTTACAGACCCAAACGTCCTCCTTTAACCCTTAAAGACACAAACGTCCACCTTTAACCCTTAAAGACACAAACGTCCTCCTTTAACCCTTAAAGACCCAAACGTCCTCCTTTAACCCTTAAAGACCCAAACGTCCTCCTTTAACCCTTAAAGGCCCAAACCTCCACCTTTAACCCTTAAAGACCCAAACCTCCACCTTTAACCCTTAAAGACCCAAATGTCCTCCTTTAACCCTTAAAGACCCAAACGTTCTCCTTTAACCCTTAAAGACCCAAACGTTCTCCTTTAACCCTTAAAGACCCAAACGTCCTCCTTTAACCCTTAAAGACCCAAACGTCCTCCTTTAACCCTTAATAAACCCTTTAATTTCTCTGACATTTGCACATAGAAGATCAGGACATCCACACTATTTAAGGACCTTTATGACCATGTTCTGAAGGTAATATTTACATTTAATGCATATATTAATAAAAATATGTGTAAACAGTGAAACCACTTGATGTAAATTTGTGTCATTTTAGCAAAAATACAGGTCAGAAAATCACAGAGACAGAAACAAATATGAACAAGTAGGAAAACAGTATTCATAGAATGTCCAGGTAAATCCTTGTGTTTGTGAGAAAACCATTTGACTTCTCCTTTGGTGTCTTCCATTAGGGGGCGCTGCAGTCCTCATACAGCCTGGATGTGGTTTTTAGTCAGACCCAGTAGGACCTTAAGACCAGTAAACTATGAACCTATAAACATTACAACTCTATTATTGTATTTTAAGAGTGAAAGAGTAAAATTACATGACAAAAATGTTTCCATCTAGAAACTGTTCTTTAAAAAATGTGAATAACATGAACAAGGTGAAACTTCTTACGAAAAAAAAAACAGTGCAGTTTTAACAGTATTCTGTCATTTTATCATCTAAACATGTGCAAGACACAGAAGTGGATCTACAAACACACAACATGTTAAGTAAAAGGCTGAGTATCGTTAAAATTACACTTATTTCTCTTAATCCAGTGGTTCTCCAACTTTTTACAGTGGACTGTCCCTGAAACAGACTTTTTACAGCGGAATACCCCCTGAATAGACCTTTTCTTTTTTCTTTTTTCTTTTTTTTTTAACAGCGCAATACCCCTGAAATAGACTTTTTACCATGGAGTACCCCCTGATATAGACTTTTTACAGTGGAGTACCCCTGAAATAGACTTTTTACAGTGGACTGCCCCTAAAATAGACTTTTTTACAGTGGACTACCCCTGAAATAGACTTTTTTATCCAAGTACCCACAACTCTCACTTCAGCATTTTTGATTGACAAATGTGTTCCTGTGCCAAAGGTGTCTGATTATATTTAGAAAACTTCCTAAACAAACAACATATATTTAACTGTAATATAAAAAAAAAAATAACACATTGTCAAAGTAAATTTTGTGTAAAATATAAACTAAATGTGCCCTCTTTCATTGATCAGAAAAATAAATAAATTGGTCATTAATTAATAAATTAACCTTTCATCAACATAAAATAATTCCTTATCTACTCAAATAAACTCATTTTGAATCATATCAAATATAAATGTTCTTCAAATGTTTCCAAAGCTTCGATAAAACTGTTCGATGAATGTATTTATTATGTTGGATATTTCTGCTTTAATTCTCTGTATTTATTTTGTGTTCAGTACATGATGACTTATTGAATGGATTTTTATACAAACATTTCCAGTACCCCCTGGGCTTCTTCCAGTACCCCTGGGGGTACAGGTACCCCACTGTGGGAACCCCTGGTTAAACCCTGTAAAGCCTGAACCATTAAATCACTGACAGAAAATCCCAGTTCGTTCAAACTGGAGCCTTTACTGGTCCTTCTGAAACACCAAACAAATGTTTTTTCAAATATCAATTTTCATGTATGAGTCTCAATTTTGTGTCATATGTGATCCATCAGGTCTCAGTGCTCAAATATGATCATTTTTGAACAAACGATAACATAATAGAACACAGTCATGTCAAATAAATAGTTAAGTCCTTTTGTAAATGGTCCCAGTTCTTCCTCTTTAATGTCAGTCTTGTAGTGTCAGTAAAGGCCTCTGCTGAATGAACTCCTCCCCCTGGTGGAGTATCTGTGTATTACATGGATCTAATTGTTTGCATCAGGTTTTAAAATCACACTGATCATGTAGATGGATTCAAAACTCATGTATCAAATACGATACATTTGGTGTTATAGGGTTAAGACATGTCAGATTTTTCATATTTGTTGAAGGATAGTTTGTAAATGTAAACGTTTTCATAGATTTTTTTTTTAACCCTAACCCAGTGGTTCCCAACCTTTTTTGGCTCGTGACCTTTTTTTTTTTTTTTTGCTAAAATTAATTTGTTTCTGATCATGTAATAGTTTGCTATACTATGTTGCAAATAAATGCTAATTCTAGAGCGCATTTAGCTTATATAATGTATATTGTTGTGAACAGAGGCAGTAAATCCAGGTGTAGATTACTGCACAGAGGGTGAATTTTATTTTCTTTGGTCAGGATCTGTCCAGTCAGTCCAGCTGTGATTTACAAGGAGGACAGTTAATAGTGAACAAACAAGAACTGAAACTATGAATTATGAAAGAGCTGCAGCATCTGAAACTGACCACAATGAACATTTGACACATAAACAGAATCACTGTGCTGCAGTTTCACACTCAGACTTTGTCATGTCTTTTATATATTGGATTGTCTCTGTAAACTCACCATATATTTTTTATTAGTAAGTTATTTTTTTTATTTTTATTGATTATTAGAAATTCCAGGTGACCCCATGTGGGGTCCAGACCTCAAGGTTGAAACCACTGCCCTAACCCTAAAACACAACATTTGGCGTTGTCATCATTTATTGGTTCTTAGAATTGTATTTTAGTGGTCCGACTCACTTAAGATGGAACTGGTCTGGATGTGGAACCTGAACTAAAATGGTTTGAACGTCCTTAATTGTTAATATTATCTGTGTCATGTTTGCATTTCACAGATTCATCCCAGGGGCCAAAGTGGACCTTCTGACGGGCCGGTTTGGGCTCGTGGGCCGTATGTTTGACCCCCTGTCATGTCGTACAGGGACGATAACGTAGATCCAAAGCCCTGCGCAGTCGTTCCATTGGACAGGAGTGGTTTCAGTGTCCTCTGTGGACGGAGCAGTGACGCAGCGGCTCCAAAGCTTTGACGTAAAAGCATGTGTACGTACGTTGGAGTTTCACGCATGGTTTTGTCTCCATCCAGCTCCGCTCCCCTCCGTTCTCCATCCACCTCCTCCATGCGACTTAATGACATCAGTGTTTTGCTGCACGAATGAATAACTGCTCGTTTCTCCCCCTCCCCACAGTGGAGTCATGTCCATGTGTCAGCGATGGAAGCTTCCTAAACCTCACTGAAACACTGCTGTGGAGTGTTTTCTGACGGCGCATAGGAAAAACAAAAACACACCAGAATAAAGGCATAAGAAAATGTATTTTGTTTTCTGCACACTTTACTGTTCACTGGTCCGGCCATATTTCCATGACTGTGCTGAGGTTTGGGAAATACTTATAAAACATCATTACAATCACTTCCCATCCTGCAGAAAAGAACAATAAGGACTGTTCACAAGGCTCAGTACTTGGAACATACAAATCCACTTTTGAGGCAATCCAAACTACTGGAACTCACTGACCTCGTATCTGACCAAACAGCAACAATCATGTACAAGGCAACAAACAGACAATTACCAGAAAATTTCCAAAAAATTTTTAGAAATCCGGAGGGAGGTTATCAGTTAAGAGGGGAACTTAAGTTCCAAATCAAAAACAGGAAAACAACCTTGAACAGTTTTTGTTTATCTATTTCTGGTGTTAAGTTATGGAACAATCTAAGTGAGGAACTCAAGCAAAGTCCAAATATGAACCAGTTCAAGAAAATGTACAAAAATATTTTGTTTAGCAGTTATAATTGATAATTATCATTACTGACTATTGTCCTTTACTCATTGATATGGCATAAGGATTAGAGGCAGAGAAGCCTATGGGAATACAGTATATGTGTATATATGTAACAGTGTATATATGAATTTGTGCATGTATATGTAAGTGTATGTGTATGTGCATGGGTATGTATATGTGTGTATATGCATATATGTGTATGTATGTATGTGTATGTGTATGTATATGTGGGTGTGTATATGTATGCATGTGTACATTTATGTATGTATGTATGTATGTATGTATGTATGTATGTATGTATGTATACATACATACGTACATACACTTACACTATATATCCAACAGTATTCCCTCTCCTGCTTTGACTCCCATATGAATGTCAGGTCCATCCCATTCCTAGTCTATGGGTTCAGTCTGATGTGGCTCCACCCTTTGCAGCTCTAACAGCTTCAGCTCTTCTGGGAAGGCTGTCCACAAGGTTTAGGAGTGTGTTCACGGGAATTTTGGACCGTTCTTCCAGAAGTGCATTTGTGAGGTCCCACACTGATGTTGGACAGAAGGTCTGGCTCTCAGTCTGCGCTCTAATTCATCCAAAGGTGTTCTATGGGGTTGAGGTCAGGACTGTGTGCAGGCCAGTCCAGTTCATCCACACCAGACTCTGTCCTCCATGTCCAAATGGACCTTGCTTTGTGCACTGGTGCACAGTCATGTTGGAAGAGGAAGGGGCCGGCTCCAAACTGTTCCCACAAAGTTGGGAGCGTGGAATTGTCCCAAATGTCTTGTTCTGCTGAAGCATTCCCAGTTCCTTTCACTGGAACTAAGGGGCCCAGCCCAGCTCCTGAAAAACAACCCCACACCATAACCCCCCCTCCACCAAACTTTACACTCGGCACAATACGGTCTGATAAGTATCGTTCTCCTGGCGACCGCCAAACCCAGACCCGTCCATCAGATCACCAGATGGAGAAGTGTGATTGGTCAGTCCAGAGAAGGCTCCTCCCCTGCTCTACAGTCCAGTGGCGTCGTGCTTTACACCACTGCATCCACCGCTGTGCATTGCACTTGCTGATGTATGGCTTGGATGCAGCTGTTGCCACGGAAACCCATTCCATGAAGCTCTGTGCGCACTGTTCTGGAGCTAATCTGAAGGACACATGAAGTTTGGAGGTCTGTACCATTGACTCTGCAGACAGTCGTCCACCTCTTCACACTCTGCGCCTCAGCATCTGCTGACCCCGCTCCGTCAGTTTCCGTGGCCTACCACTGCGTGGCTGAGTTGCCGTCGTTCCCAAACACTTCCACTTTCTTCTAATCCAGCTGACAGCTGACTGTGGAATATTTAGGAGCCAGGAAAGTTCACCACTGGATTTGTGTCACAGGTGGCATCCTATCACAGTTCCACGCTGGAATTCACTGAGCTCCTGAGAGAGACCCATTCTGTCCCAAATGTTTGTAAAAGCAGTCTGCATGCCTAGGGCTGGATTTAATCCACCTGTGGACATGGAAGGGACTGGAACAGCTGAGTCTGAGGATTGGGATGGGGGGGGCAAGACTTTGGGCAATATAGTGTAAATGCATATACACACATATACATACCCATGCACATACACTTACATATGCACAAATTCAGATGGGTCACCTCAGGTCTTGTTGTCTTTGGGCCTTAAGCGTCCATGTCTGAAACAGTAGCCCCTCCCCCAAAGGGGAGTGGTTAAAGGGACACAGGGTGAAAAGTGATAAACACTCTAAAACTAAACTAAGTACTGTAGATTATCTGGAATGAAACCAGACCCTTGGTCCTACCAGTAGACCTGCCCTCACAGAGCCATGGGTTCTGTTGGGATGGTCTGGTACCAGATCATGTGTGGGATCAGGGGTCCACAGCATCAGTGGTCTTTATGGAAGAAGGAGGATTTGACATGTGACTGTACACTGGACTGAAGCCCCTGCAGGTCTTGGAGTCCAGGGCTGATGTGGTCTCTTCTGTTGGTTCTGGTTCATGGTCTTTCCGCTGGGTTCTGAACCAGTTGGAAACAGGGACCACATAAGAACACAAGTGTTCAGAGAACGCAAACCTCCGCCAAGCACCCCGAACGGTGTGCATGTGACTGTTTCTGTTTAAATCCAACAGTTTCCAGGTTGTTCCATACACAGAAACAGTTGAATCTGGTCCCAGTCATGTGTCTGTCCAATTAGATTCAATTCACATCAATATTAGTTGAGTTTTAATTTTAAATGTGTGGGAAATGGGATTTTCAGTGTTCAGTGTAAATGTCCACAGAGTCCACATTCCACAGTGGATGTGGACAATTTAGTTCCACATACAAGAGATTGTTCTAAGCTACAGGTGGATCCAACTGGCGGAGAATCAGAGTCGTTTGGAATTTTTGATGAATTTTTGAAAATGTCTCAGTGATGACAGATGGAAAACTGTAGATGTTCTGACCTTGAACTTTGTCCTACTGGGACCAAAATGGACTGGGTTGGTCCCAGGGCCTAGGCCTATCTGTGGGGAAGATCTGGGAAAGATGGGTGGAAGAGTTTTACACTGAAGTTGCTAACAAACAAACAAACAAACAAACAAACAAACAAACAAACAAACACACAAAGCAAAGTGATCACAGTACCTCCAGGCAGAGGTAAAAATAAGAGCATGTCAGTACAAAGTCGTAAAATATTCAGTCCACACCATCTGTGAGTCATTTGGAAAAAAAGATAATAATTGACTCCAAACAAACCAGTGCACTGATATCTATCCCATAATATCCAACTGTATTCTGACATTAGTCCTTCTTGTTTTGGATCCCAGACCCTGTTAGAACACAAACACCTGGACTCATCTGTCCACAGACTTTTGGACAGTTCTGATCTGAGGTTGACAGTATGTTACCACATTAAAACAGACCTTGTTGTCTGAGGGTCTGTTGTTTCCGTCAGTTTTGTCCAGACTGTTCCTAAACTAAAGCCCTGTGCAGAACTGGTGGGCTGTGGGACTCGTTCTTCCACATGAACGCAGACACTTCTTTGGCTAACTCAGGCTCATGTTTCCATTTCCTGGTTCATAGTAATCCACACCTCTGGTCCGGCTCTGATTACATGGACTGAAATGGAACCTGTTAGAGTATGTGTGCATCACATATCGGCATGACGACCAAGACGGACCTGAGCTCTGATATCTGCGCTATTTGACCAGTACACTGTAAAAACAAACAAACAAAACAAAACTTAAAAAAACGGTCAAAGCAGGGGTGCCAAAAAATACTGTAAAATAATGGAAAATAACCATCTCATAAGAATACGGTAATTTTCCATAATTAAAATATAGTTTTTGTCCCTAACTTTACATGAGATTTTTTTTTCTTTTTGGGGGGGGGACTTTTTAATGTTTAATAAATAATATTTACATGCATTAAAACAATCAAATTATATATACATATATATATATATATATATATATATATATATATACATTCTCCCTCTGGTGGTGGTAAACTACACCTGTATCCACAGCTGTCCTGGGGCAGACTGACAGAAGCGTGGCTGACAATTCGTGCCTACGGCCCCCCCGACCACCACCAAACATTCACACACCAGTGTGAGTGACACTGGAGGCAAGGAGGGGGAAGTGTCTTGCCCAAGGACACAACGGACTGACAAGGATAGAGCGGGATTTGAACCACCAACCCTTCAGTTATTGGACAACCCACTCTACCCCCTGAGCCATGGCCACCCCCAATATATATATATTACATGTATTACAACAATCAAATAACCTATAAATATATATATATATAATTTTCAGTGAGACTCAGTTGTCCAATCCACTGATAAAAACTGTATTTGGACAGTTTATCAGTGCTTATACATGTTCTACATTCACAAAAATACATTTATTCAATTATTTCTGTTGTGAAACCTCCTGTAATTACACAAGATATTTGTCAATTAACAAACAAGTCTGGTTCAACTGACAGAACTAATACTTCTGTTACTGTTAACTGTCAGTAATTTTATCTTGTTGTTTTGTTATTATTATTATTATTATTATTATTATTATTATTATTATTATTATTATTATTATTATTGTTGTTGTTGTTATTTACATTATTAAACATTAAATTAATAGTTTAATCTCATAAACTGAAATATTTGTGAAATTATGATACATTTGCAAATGTATTTTAATGTATCTCTGTGAAAAAAAAAATCTTTTAAAAAAAATGAAAATTTTATGGTTATTCTCAGTTACAGTTTTTTCGTGTTATTTTATATTTGACGTGTAAAATCACAGTCTGTTTTTGGCATTTCATTGATATTTTCCTGTATCTTAAAAATACAGGAAAAATCTGTAAAATAAACAGTGAAAATTCTGTTAAATTACAGATTTTTTTTTTTTTTTTTACAGTGTATAAGTCATATTCCTAAACAGGAACCCTCCACTCCTGTATCATAAATCCATTTGTCCTGCTCTCATTCCTCATTAAATCTGTCTTTTATTAACGCACACAGAAGCAGCTGTGTGTTTCAGACACACCGTCCACATGTCACAAACACTGTTCTCAGATTACTAAAGAAAAAAAAAATCATAGATATTCATTTCCACATTTGAATGTTGAATCTGATTATGTAAATGTAATCACTGGGCTGAACAGTGTCATATAGCATTTGAAATAAAACAATAAATAAAAAACACTGTGACGTGAATGGGTTTGATTTTCCTGTTTGTATGAAGTGAATCTGAGGTTTATGGAACTATTATTTCAGGTTAAAACAGAACAAGTGTCTGTCCAAAACACACGAATGAATGAATAAAATGAATGATTGTTTTTTATTTCAGTTATGCACTGAAAAAAAAAAAAAAAAATCTGTAATTTCACAGAATTTTCACTGTTTATTTTATAGATTTTTCCTGTATTTTTAAGATACAGGAAAATATCAATGAAATGATGAAAACAGACTGTGGTTTTACATGTCAAATGTAAAATAACACGAAAAAACTGTAACTGTGAATAACCAAAAAAAATCAATTTTTTAAAAGAAAATTTTTTTTTTTACAGAAAAATACAGTTAAAATACATTTGCAAATGTATTATAATTTCACAAATATTTCTTTTCTATTCATGAGATTAATTTGTTAATTTAAAGTTTAATACTGTAAAAAAAAAAAAAAAAAAGAATAAAACAAGATAAAATTACTGACAATTAACGGTAACAAAAGTATTAGTTCTGTCAGTTGAACCAGACTTGTTTGTTAATTGACAAATATCTTGTGTAATTACAGGAGGTTTCACAACAAAAATGTTGAATAAATGTATTTTTGTGAATGTATAACATGTATAAGCACTGATAAACTGTCCAAATACAGTTTTTATCAGTGGATTGGACAACTGAGTCTCACTGAAAATTATTTATACATATATATATATATTTATAGGGAATTGGATTGTTTTAATACATGTAAATATTCTTTATTAAACATTAAAAAGTGTTTTAAAAAAAAGCAAAATCTCATGTAAAGTTAGGGCAAAAAACTATATTTTATTTATGTAAAATTACCGTATTTTTATGAGATGGTTATTTTCCGTTATTTTACAGTATTTTTTCAGCACCCCTGCTGCTGGAATATTACTGTTTTTTTATGTTTTTTTTTTCTTTTTTTTTACAGTGTGTACGAAACACAAACATATAAAGAACAAACAATTTACACAACTGCTAAACTGAAAACGGCAGAAGCTGAAGTCAGAAGTGTAATTCTGCTTCTCCTAGTCCATCTTTTTGAATTATATGAAGTTGCACCAAATAAAACATTAACATAAATTCATCTGTGTTCGGTTTCTTCAGTCATTTACAGATCATTGGACTGTCATAGCCCTGGAGAATTTGACAAATTAAAGCTTTTTTAAAAGTCGACAACAGGCTGCACAGTTCCACTTCCTCCTTCCGTTGGTTCCATAATTTGACCCAATGACAGAAACACAGACACATTTAACGTTTGTTCTGACTTTCCATGTTTCACACACAAACATCCCTCTGAAATTATAATTCTGTTCTCTTCACTGAAAAACTTTTTGAAAACAAACTGGAAGACTTTTGTTCTTAGCACGAAAAACAATTTCCATTGTTTTTAAATACATAGTATCAGTACATTGTATTGAACCACATCCTACTCGACTGAAGAGAACCAGCTTTAGTTATGATTCTAATAACTTTTAACTAAAGGGTCTGTGTTAGTTTCATTCCAGTGTCGGCTGCTGGTCTTTCAGACAGGGGAAGCTCATTGTCGGCTTACATCAAAAAAATTGTCAAGTTATTTAAACATAAATTGGTCCCTCCGTTCTTTTTAAGAAAATGCTCAGTGTCCTTATCGTACACAGTCGGCGTCTTTTCCAGGGACTTGATAGTTAGTTCACTCAGACCGAGCCAACAGTCTGACTGATTTAACTATCTACAAAATGATATTAAACTGAACAAGAAATGATTAAATTATGAAACTGAAACAAGAAAATGTTGAAATTATGTTAAATGTAAACCAGTTAGTCCAGTGGTTGTGTTTTCTTTCAGGTCAGTAAATGAACAGTTCATTTGGTTTCTGTGATTTCACAGCAGAATGTGTGACGGTATTAAACTGAACTGTGTCAGTGAAGGAGCAGATCTGAAAACAGCTGTCAATCAAACCGCATTCAGCCGAGCTCCGCCCACAGCTCCATTCACCCCCAGAGACGCTGAGCATCTGGGGGCGGGACAACACGGTGTCATTTATCCAATGATCGTCCAGTTTAGAGTCAGTTTCCAGCAGTTCCACTCAGTCCCATTGAAGTGCATGGACGCTGAGCGTCTACAGACAAATGCACTGAGCAGAGATGGAGGAGAAAACACAGACACGGGAATGGAGGAGAAGTGAACAACATCCAGTCCACTGATCTGGGATCAAACTGATTCTGAACCAACTGGTCTGAGAGATGAACGTGTTCCAACACATTTGGAGTCAATGAAATGAAAACAACTGAACAGATTTGAGCATTTAATGGGAGTCATTTTAGGAGAAGATGAGCTTCTACTGCAGTCTGACACTAAACAGCTGCTTCATACACACTGGCCCACACGACCACACAGTCTGACATCTGTGGCATCAGCAGGAACTACAGAATATATGCAAACATGTCTTATTTAACAAATCTGTAGTTTTATAAAGAACTGTAACAGCCCTGGACATTTTAGGTTGGATTTCTTCTACTTGTGGGTTCCAGCTGAGCTGATGCTCAATAATGTCTTCATACACCCTTTCAGTTTAATCTCCTCTAATTTGCCCAAACACCACCAGCATGTATTAGAGTTCATCTGAAATGGAACGTTTCCTAGTTGGTGTGTTCAACATGTGGTTGAAACAAAGCTGAACTAAACCAGGTCAGCAGAGGTCAGGGCTGAGTTTAAAAAGAACCGATATTAGAATATGAAACAGTTCAGGTCATGGTTATTATAGTTTTGGATTTGTGTGTATAGTTAGTTTGATTTACTTTTGACTTTTTTTTCTCTAATTCAGTTAGTTTTAATTCATTTTTAGAGCAGGTTCTCTAGTTTTTATTAGTGACTTTTATTAGAGAACCTTTTTTAACTGTTCAACCACTTTGCAAACCATATTAATGTAAATAGTTTTAAAATAACTTTTATTTTTAGCACACCGACCTGTGGGTCACTTCCTTAGCATTAGCCACATTAGCTGAAGGCCTTAAACATTTTCAGTCTATGCTTTTATTTTTAGTGGTGGCCTTAATTTTAAGGGTAGACCTTTAAGGTAAATAGTCCCCCCCCCCCCCCAACTGAAAAGGTCAATGATGTTTTTCTTTCTTTTTTTTTTAATGAACCTTATTTAAAAAGTGAAGGGTTTTTTAGTGGCATATGAAGTTTTATATTTTCAAACCCTCTTTTTTTAAAATGATTTTTTTTTTAAATGAGTAACTGTCTTTTTTATTTGGATGATATTTATTTTGGGGCAACATATTTTAAAACCTAACACTGAATTACTTTTTTGATGTTGCTCAGTTTTGTTTTGAAACACTTTTTTTGTAGAATGAGGACGTTACGGTGACAAAGTGGTGCAGTGGTCAGCACTGGTGCCTCACAGACAGAAGGTCCTGGGTTCGATTCCAACACCAGTCCATGGGGGTGGGGCCTTTAGTCCATGGGGGTGGGGCCTTTAGTCCATGGGGGTGGGGCCTTTCTGTGTGGAGTTTGCATGTTCTCCTGTGTCTGCGTGGGTTCTCTCTGGTCCTCTGGCTCCTCCCACCATCCAAACACATGCACTGATAGGTTAGTTGGTTCATCTAAGTCCCCCATAGGTGTGAATGTGAGAGTGACTGTTTGTTTCTATATGTTCAGTCTGTGATGAACTGGTCACATGTCCAGGGTGAACCCCGCCTTCGCCCATAAGTAGCTGGGATAGGCTCCAGGCGACCCCCGTGACCCTAGGAAGATAAAGCGGGTTCAGAAAATGAATGATATTATTTAATTTAAATTTATTACCATGATTATTTTTTTTTAAATCATGCAAGTTTATTTCTACGGAAGCATATTGCATTCACACACACACAAAAAAAAAAATTAGCTGTTTTTCTGAATTAACGTGATAATGATCTCGTAATTAAAAAACAAGAAGAAAGAATAAGAACAAAAAATAAGCAAAAAAAAATTTGTCTCTGTTTTTCTAAATTAACGAGACACTGTTTTCTGAAAAAATTTAAATTTGACTCTCTTTTTCTGAATTAATTTTCTCATCAATTCAGAAAAACAGAGCTGAATATGATTCATTGTGTGAATGTAATACACTTCTGTATATTTAATTTCTTTGTACAAATTTATTTTTTATTGCAATTTTTTTTCTAGGAGATAGTTTTTTTCATATAAGTTTATTTTTATTTAAGGGGTACATTTAATTTTCAGATTCTTATTTTTTAAAACAAATTACGATCTCTTTCTCTCTTTTTTCTTCTTATAATGCATATGTTTTTGGGCTGTTGCACCTCAGGGCCGCCGCAAGTTTCAGTTAGTTGTGTTTTTTTTTCTTTTAATTATAGTTTTTATCTATTTCAGTTAGTGAAAATGTTTTGTCAATTCTAGTTTTCGTCATTTCGTTAGTTTACGTTAACAATAATACCCTTGGTTCAGATGTGACTTTAATTCGACAGTGGGTCGCTGCTGCACATTTAACACAAACCAGAGCAGATCAGAACCACAACTACAGACCTGAGTGGACGGTGAGAGGTGAAGAGGTGAAGGTAAAACAGTAGAAGCTGTTCTTTCTATTTGTAGAATTTGTGAAATGGTTCATTTCTGGACCTGAACCTGCTTTTCTTTATCATTCACTGTCTGTATTAAATAAACAGAGACAGTGAAAGCAGCACAAACATGTCGAGACGAGCTTTGAACCAAACACAGGAGCCCACTGCTGTATTTACTGTGTGTGTGTGTGTGTGGTGTGTGTGTGTGTGTGTGTGTGTGTGTGTGTGTGTGTGTGTGTGGTGTGTGTGTGCGTTTGCAGACACTCATACACCATACTTCCTTCCTCAAACACTTTTATCTGTGTAAATGCTTTTCTAAAAGGTGCAATTACTGACTGTCTGTGTCTGTTGGACCGACCGTTTGTACTAAACTCCAGTAACGAACAGAATGACTGATTTATTTCAACAATAATACTGACTGGACCTGATAGAGAGATATGAAAAAAACAAACACACACTATGTGATGACAGATAAACCTGGACTAACGTGGATCTTAACCTCCTGAGACCCAGGAAAATGAACGTTTTTACATTAAATGGTTCTTCCGTGAAACTGGGTTTACTTTAATATCAGTCACTTTTCCATCTTTTTAGACCCAACACTGTAAAAACGAAAAAACAAACGTAAAAAAACAGTAATATTCCAGCAGCAGGAGTGCCAAAAAATACTGTTAAATAATGGAAAATAACCATCTCATAAAAATACGGTAATTTTCCACAATTTAAATACAGTTTTTTCCCTAACGTTACATGAGATTTTGCATATTTTTTTTTATTTTTGAATGTTTTTTAAAGAATATTTACATGTATTAAAACAATCAAACTATATATTTTATTTTATGGTTATTCACAGTTTTTTCGTGTGAGTTTATATTTGACGAGTAAAATCACAGTTTATTTTTGTAATTTCATTTATATTTTCCTGTATATTCAAAATACAGGAAAAATCTGTAAAATAAACAATGAAAATTCTGTTAAATTACAGATTTTTTTTTTACAGTGAATAACTAAAGGTAAATGTAGACATATTTAACCCAGGATGAACCAAATGATGACCTCAGAGAAATGCACAAAAAATTACCCTCTTGCTCTGATCCATCCCATAATTAATGAATTCATAATCAAATATTGGGACCAAAAGTAGGCCCCAAATATGGACATTAAATCTCCCTAGGTGTCAGTGCATTAGATGTGTAAACCTGTGTGTAAATGCTCTTCTATAGACTCTAAATACAGACACTGTGTTCAGTGTGTCCATCCTTGTAGTTTTTCTAATCCACATATATATTTTTTTTTCCATCAGTCTCAGTCTCATTCCAGGTTTGGTGTGGAACCCATTGTGTCCACTGGTGTTACATACAGAACCTGAACATTTAAAACATTAATAAATCACCATGATTTTGCAACAGTGGTCATTTTTGTCAAACACTCTGCCTAGAATAATTAGTTCAATTTCCAAAATGCACCTGTGAGAGAATAAACAGATATAAAAAAAAAATAGTAGCGCTAATTTGTGTCCCTTTTTAACATGCTACATGTGGATTTTTGTATAAAAAAAATAAATAAATAAAAAAAGTAAATGTGTTTCATCTGAAAAATAGTTTCTCTTTTATCTCAGTTATATTTATTTTTAATTAGACCCAAAGTGTTTCCAAACTGCTTGAGAACCTTCGTCTCCATGTGGTTTGAATGTTCAGCCCCAGTTTCACACAAAACACCCTTTAAACACTGTCTTGATTGGAAACTGCACAAAGAGACAGTTCAGTTCAGATACATAATTAAAATTATTTGTATTATTATTATTATTGTTATTATTATAAATATTATGCATTTATTATTTAATGGAATGTCTTTAGCAAAGGACAACAATGTTAAAGTAAAACTGTGATCCTTTCGTCCCCACAGAGGACACCCGGTTAAAGTGACCTACAGACCCAGGCTGACCTGGAACGTGTGGAACCACTTCTATTGAACCCTTTAGAGTTCACTCATTAAAAGACCCTGAAAATTCAACTTTTCAGCCTTAGTCTGTTATTGGACGACATAACAAAACTTTATTAATTCGTGAAATTTGAAATGCTTTTATTGTTACGTAGAAAATCAAGATTAATGGAATTACCATTTTTGGTTCTTTGCCCATGAGTGGCAAAAAATTTAAATTCAAGGACAAAATATAAAAAGTACAAAAAAACCAAAACAAAACACACATGTATTGTGACAGGAACCTGTATTTGGTCCAAATACAACCTGCCTTTTGTCCCATTAGAACCTGTGGTCTGGGTCAGATTTAGGACCACATCTGAAAGTGGGAAAAGAAGAGAAAAGAAAAGAAGAGAAGAGAGGAGAGATAAAATAGACTAGACTAGACTAGACTAGAATAGACTAGAATAGAATAGAATAGAATAGAATAGAATAGAATAGAATAGAATGTGCACAGACAATTTGTGCAGTAAAATAATGTGGAGTTGGGTAAAAAAAAAAAAAAAAAGTGAAAGAGTGACATTTCTGGAGTTCATTCTGTTCGTTTCACTCCAGTTTGTGTCTTTGATGGTGTCATTTTCAGGGTACATTTACCAGGTGTTGAGGAGCATTACTGAACAGCAGGATGGGTGCTGATTTGTGGACAGAGCAGACCAGTGTGTTCGTGGAGGTCACATGAGGCGTCGTGTCAGCACCGTTTGACCTCTGAAACAAGGCAGTTTATCAGACTGGAAGGACCTGTTCTGTCCGCTCTGTCACTATCAGAATGTGTTTATTTCTGTTCAGACCTACTTGCTAACCAGCTGCTAAAATTAGCTCTTGCTGTAAATTTAGAACGTCGAACATGCTCATTTTAGCTCGACGGCTTCTTGCATTGTAGTCTGAGGGAATTCATACAAGAGCTGAGAGCAAAGCTTCTGAACATATAGTGTCATGGTGAACTCCTGCGCTGGCACAGAGCCCTCCAAAAGACTCATGATCACCTTCACCTGCAGCACCTGTCACACCTGGAGCACATCTGCAGGAGGAGCCCATAGAACAGGGGTGCCCAGTCCTGGTCCTCCAGAGCTACTATCCTGCATGTTTTAGTCGTGTCCCTCTTCCAGCACACCTGACGGTCATTATCAGGCTTCTGCAGAGCTGGATGAAAGGCTGATCATTTGAATCAGGTGTGTTGTAAGAGGGATACATCTAAAACATGCAGGGTAGTGGATCACGAGGACCAGGACTGGACACCCCTGCCACAGAAGCCCCTCCTCTGCCCTGCTTCAGACCTCCACAGACGTTCATCCCATTTCACTTCAGAACCATAACCTGGACTCTCACCGTCCTGATCCTGTCCTCCTGTAGACTCTGTTTTCAAACCCAGATCTGGTCTGGTTCTCATGTATTGTTCTATGTTCATAAACCCATGTTCTCCTTCAGCCCCGTGCGTATGAGTTCAGTGTTTCACTCAGTCGTGGCAGTAACTGACTGAAACACACACAGTGTTGAGCTGTTTCCTTTGTCTGGCTTCTGTTCAGGCACCTCAGACTAACTCATGGATTGTCTCCTGAAAGAAAGCACTTCATGCAAGAGCACTTTATAAGCATCTATAGAGCATGTGGTTGAGCACACTTTAAAAAAACAAACAAAACAACTAGTCATTAGATGGTGTTTTTTGTTTTTGTAATCACCCCCCCCCCCCCAAAAAAAAAAAAAAAAAAAAAAAAAATCAAAATATTAATTCCATTTAATGTTGAATATTAACCCCCGTTAAGTGTTCTAACATATTAACTCCAGGCCAGAGTTCACATAAAATGAATTCCAGGTGAGAGTTGTGTTTTATTCTACATGAGAATAGTTTATGTAACTCCCAGAAAGAGTTAAATGTAACTCCCGAAAAGAGTTAACAGATTAACTCTGAAAAGAGTTACTTTAACCCTACTCTAGAGTGTGTTCCATGGTCTCACACTTAAACTGAGTTGATTTTAACTCCCATGGAGTTTATTCCAAACACTAGAGTTTGCTGTGTTAATATTATCTTCACGACAGCATTTTCATCTGGACACTGGGTCCAACAACCGTTTAATGAGCACGACATCGATGGACAACAGTGAAATGTGTGTACGTGCACTCCTTTAAACTCTGCTTATTCCATGAAGCATATACAAACACACACACACACACACACACACACACACGCGTCGTGTCATCTGTGTGTTTGTCTGATGGTATCAGTGGTAGCGTTGTAAAGGTTAGATCAGTGAAAGCGGGAATCAGAGTGGCAGGAAACATTTCAGCAGAGCTGATAAAACACACACCGCTGTCACCGTCACTCAGCGTCACCTCACACAAACACACACACAAATACACACTCCCACATAGACAGCTGTAATCTGAAAGGCACAATGTTTATCTTCCCTTAATAATAATGGTAATGATGGGAGTGCAGGTAACATTCTGAGGAAGGCTAACGGGGCCCATAAATGCAGATAAGGTGGCGTGTTTGAACGCACATGTCAACACAGATGCTTTTAAAGCCCATCTCCTGTCCTGACGTTCAGAAGGCTTCCAGTGTTTGTTCAGCTCTGGGACTCTTCTGTCAGGACCAGGATGACAGCCAGCGTCTGATAAACAGCCCTATCAGCACCAGGCCAGCACATCC
This sequence comes from Sphaeramia orbicularis, assembly GCF_902148855.1. Taxonomy (NCBI): domain Eukaryota; kingdom Metazoa; phylum Chordata; class Actinopteri; order Kurtiformes; family Apogonidae; genus Sphaeramia; species Sphaeramia orbicularis. The sequence goes on along the minus strand of NC_043964.1, from coordinate 54,994,483 downwards.
TCTAATGGACTCACCCCAGTCTGTGTCTGCAGCTGGGATGGTTTTTTGTTCTTTTTTCGTAGATTTTTCCACGCACATATTTGCCTGATGTGTGTATCTCTGTCACAGATCTGTTTATTCTTGACGGACATAAAAACAGTCTTAGATATCATACATTGAAAAAAAGAATCTGTAATTTAACAGAATTTTCACTGTTTATTTGACAGATTTTTCCTGTATTTTTAAGATACGAGAAAATATTAATGGAATGACAAAAATGGACTGATTTTACACATCAAATGTAAAATAACACAAAAAACTGTAACTGAATAACCAAAAAATGTCCATTTTTTTAAAGAAAAATCTTCTTTTTCACAGAAAAATACAGTTAAAATACATTTGCAAATGTATCATAATTTCACAAATATTTCATCTCTACTGATGAGATTAAATTCTTACTTAAAAGCAGGGGTGCCAAACTCATTTGAGCTCAGGGGCCACATTAAGCCCAAACTGATCTCCAGTGGGCCAAACCAGTGAAATAATAGCATAACTTGTAAATAATGATGACTCCAAATTTTTCTCTTTGTTTTAGTGCAATCAAAATTCAATTATGAAAATATGTACATTTACAAACTATCCAGACAAAAATTATGTGAATAACCTGAAAAAACTGAGATTTCTTGAGAAAAAAAAGTGCAATTTTAACAATGTTACACCTCAACTTCCCATTTCTACATGCATATTATGGATTGGATTTACAAAGGCACAAAATATTTAATAACAGGAAGAATAATGTTAAAATTTTACTTTCAAAATTTCAGTTTTTTCACATTTTATTGTTAAATGATAGTTTGTAAAAGTTAATATCTTCATAATTTAATGTAAGTTTTTACACTACAACAATGAGAAAAATATGGAGTTGTCATTATTTATTGGTGTAATGTAATATTATGTTTTTCACAATAAACTAAGAAAATTTGGAGTCATTAGTTATAGGTTATTGTGCTCTTATTTTAGTTGAGATCACGTTGTCCTGTATGTGGAACCTGAACTAAAATGAGTTCGACATCCTTGATTGTTAACATCTGAAGTATAATTTTTGCAAATTCATCCCACGGGCCGGACTGGAACCTTTGGCGGGCCGGATTAGGGCCCCGGGCCGCATGTTTGACACCTGTGATTTAAAGTTTAATACTGTCAAAAAAAAATAAAAAATAAAACAAGATAAAATTACTGACATTAACCGTTAAAGAAGTATTTGTTCTGTCAGTTGAACTAGACTTGTTTGTTAATTGACAAATATCTTGTGTAATTACAGGAGGTTTCACAACAAAACTGTTGAATAAATGTATTTTTGTGAATGTATAACATGTATAAGCACTGATAAACTGTCCAAATACAGTTTTTATCAGTGGATTGGACAACTGAGTCTCACTGAAAATTATTTATTTATATATATTTATAGGTAAACTGATTGTTTTAATACGTGTAAATATTCTTTATTCAACATTAAAAAGTCAAAAAAATTAGCAAAATCTCATGTAAAGTTAGGGCACAAAATTGTATTTTAATTATGGAAAATTACCGTATTTTTATGAGATGGTTATTTTCTGTTATTTAACAGTATTTTTTCGGCACCCCTGCTGCTGGAATATTACTGTTTTTTTTTAAGTTTTCTTTTTTTTTTTTTTTTTTACAGTGTAACTGCTTATTGGTTTATGTTTCATATGCGACATATTAAACCTTTGTTTACCCTTTCAGTAAATGAAATTCTGTACTGAAGCTCACTCTGCTCCTCGCTCATGTTTAATAACGTGACACTATCACATGGTCTCTCACTGCCCTCTTTAATATCAGCACCGCAACAATTAGCAACTCACACATTCAACAGTAAGAGCCATCTGCGCAAATTTAATAAAACTGGAAGAAAACAATCTCTGTTTATTGCGTTATTGTATAGTGTTCTCAAAGTTGTATTTTTTTATTCCTTCAACTTTATTGAAAATACGTGTATACAAACCAGAGACATTTTAAACAAACATCAAGATGTCAAAAGGAAAAAACATCCAAATAAATTATGCATAATGCATAAATAACGCAAAGACGTAGAGACACAAAGAAGAATAGACAAATAATAATAATAATAAAAACTGAAAATATAAAGATCTAAGAAAAATAAATAAATACATCAGACAGTAAATTCAGTCCATTTTAAAGAATTCTTCATAAATTGCTAAAGTGTTTGTGCTTTTTTCTGTAAAGATAAATTCCACCGATTTAAATATTTTGTAATTCAATCAGAAAGCCTTTAAAATTTGGGCATGTTTTGGCAGATTTATTTTGTGTATGTGAAATTTTCCAAATAAATGATCAGATTATCGATAATTCTAAATTACTAAGGTCATGTTCAAAATATTAGAGTACATTTCCAGATGTTATAGTTATTTTTTCATTACTTTTACATATGATATAGTTTTCGAGATAAAATAGCGTTGGAGGGATATACGTTATGTAAAATCTTGACATGTTTTATTCTAATTTGGTTTGTAATACAGTATTTATTATTTATATGGTCATGTCCAGGTTTTTGACCATTCAATTTTACAGAAAGTTGAGTTCCAGAATGCTTTACCTCTGGGGGTGTTTCTATACATTTTTACTATACATTTTGAAAAATTCGCCCCAATTCTGCATTTGATAAGTTTAGGATTTTTCTTTCCTGGACGTCTGTGGGTCGGGGATTGGTGGAGATTTGTCCAAATTTACAAACCCAGGTTTACATGCATGAGTGAGCAGGAGCAAACTGAGCAATCCAAGTTCAAACTGGTTTGTGCGAAGTAGTGGTGGGATTTAAATCCAATCAAAGGTCATGGGAGGGGCCAATGGGAGGGGCTAATGGGAGGGGCTAATGGGCCTCCATCTGGTTTTCCACAGATTAACCAGGCTACAGCATTAACCCTTTGGACACCATGTCAGGTTCATTTCTTTACCCATGGCAGCTGGGTTAACCCTGACCCTAACGTGGCCTGTCCTCAGTGACATGTTCAGGCCTAAACAAGTTGAATTAACTCTGAAAAGCAGGAACAGCTGCCATGGGTACAGAAATGACTATTTATTTATTTATGTATTTATTTATGTACTTATGTATGTATATGTTTATGTATGTATGTATGTATGTATGTATTCATTTATCAGTTACTAGAAATTTCCGGGTCACAACCCCAAGGTTGAAAAACACTGGGTTAGGATTATGTGACCTGGAGATCTTGGTGTAAATTGACACGCGATCAAATGGCGTTGAATAACACATGAAAGGATAAAATGCGTACATAATGCGTACATATAGCACATCAAATGCCATAAGAGCTGTTGTGACATACAACACCATCTCAGGGGATCAGTCTCTGTACTGTGCAGAATAAATAGAAGAAGCCACCTTTGGAGTTTGGTCTGTTATTAAGTGTACAACACACGATAAGACCCAAGTGGGAACAGTTAGAATGTTGGGAGGTGAGGTCTCATACCAGGGGTCGGCAACCTTCAAACACTCTAAGAGTCATTTGGACCCATTTCTCACTGAAAAGAAAACACTGGGAGCCACAAAACCCTTCTGACAACTAAAATGAACATAAAACTTCGTAGATCGTTTTATTTTTATATTAATGCTATGCATATAAAAAAAAAATCTCTATGAGGTTCAGCACTGGACAGCGCTACAGTTACTTGTGGCTTATGCACAGGTTCAGCACTGAACAGCGCTACAGTTACTGGTACCTTATACAGGTTCAGCACTGGACAGCGCCGATACAGTTCTGTTCAATGCAGTAGATCAATATGTGCAGAAGAAAAGAGGAAAAGAAAAAAAAATAGAGAAAAAAGTGTCTCTGGCTCCCAGATAGGAGTCGTCTCCTATCATTCACTCGACAGAACTGGCTGTAAGAGCTGTTACGTCATGACCAGCACATCAGTAATCAGAATACAGGCTTTAACCTCATCCACCAACAAATGGAACTGACAGTTTAATCTTTTTGTCATTATTTTATTGAGTGACAAAATATTAAACATGTTTTACTTTAATGTTAAAAGATTGCCATAATCTTCAAATTTAGAATTACATTTTAAAAAACTAACAAACTTAAATAAAATTAATTTAAATGAAATACTCATTATTCAGGTTCCCAAAGGCACAGGAGATGCATCAGAGGAATGGAGGAGCCAGGCTGACCAGCTCTGTCTTATACCTTTGGATTCCCAAGAAACAAGTCCACACAGCTAAGACAGGGCGAGTCTAGACCAGGTAGGGATAGAAAATCATTCATTTCCCTAAAACAAAGCATCAAGAGGCTATGGGCCGGATCTACTAACATCCCAATTTGCGTGAAGTAATTTGCTCACGCAATCTAGAATTTTGCGTGTGGGGTGTGACCACGGTTTGCTGGTGATTTACTCAGATTACTTGTGCAAATTACAACAGGTGCAAAGTCTTGCAGACCGGCCTATTTAAATGAGAGTTTTGCGTGCGCTAGTGGAGACAATACGCTGTAAAAACTGCTGTGGGATAAACCAGCACTGATGGAACTGAGACTGAATGATCCAGACGAAGGAAACATGACGTTGGAGGAGTTTTGTCGTAGAAGGTATTACATGACTCATTCATTCATTTATTTTTCATTTTAAAGGTGTGTGTGCACGCAGGGGGGAGGGGGGGGGGCAGTTGGATTGAATGACTGTGACACGCTCATACTTTAGTCCCACTGTAGCCGAATGTCAGTGCGTATTTTTAAACACAATCATCAGTAGAAAAGAGTCCCATAAAGTGTGTGTGTGTGTGTGTGGGGGGGGGGGGGATATGTCTCAATATTTTTTCTTCCGTCATTCTAAAAATGTTCACACAAGGGTGAAAATGCGTTCTCTGCATCTGGTTTCATCATTTCTTTGTCTCCTATCCACTTCCATGTGTAATTCCACATCCAAACCGTTTGTTCCTCCTTTCCAGACGTGTTAAATACAGACACAGCTTCTATCAGTAAAATTGCTTTCGGGTTTGATGAATCACTTTGCGTTTGTTAAATTAATATATTTACATTTTCTCCTCCCAGCACACGCACAACTGCGTGTAAACGCCCCTTATTTCATATTCATTGTGGTAAACGTACTAACTGGACACAGACGCACTATTTTGCACCTTTGACAGACTCAACCCTTAGAGTCACTGTTAGTAAATCAGTTTGGACGTTTTTTTAAACCTTTGAGAGATCCAGCCCTATGTAGGAGTCAAGATGGAGAGGCTCTGTTTATTTTACTTCCTCTCTTTGATGGGTTACATGTACAGTATCTGTTCTGTACGGCCAAGCATCAGTCTGTCCACTTGGGTTGTACTACACTCAACATAATACTGTTTAAAACTTCAACACAATAACATACTGTTTAAAGCACCTCATCTTTATGACGGCACAACCAGTTTAGAAAAGAAAAAGAAAAGAAAGGCCTTCATTGTCATGTGTGTAAATGAAAAGAAATTAGGAGTGCGACTCCAGTCAGTGCGGCAATATTTGCAAACACCAGTTCTACAGAATAGAGTAAATATAAAACCACAAAAACTAAAAAAAAAAGATGTGAAAACGTAATTTAAAAAATTACAATTTAACAACATAACATATAGAGCTTAGTAGAAGAAAAAAAACAAAGACTGGATAAAGTATGAACAGGTGCAGATATCAGTATTTACAGTATTAACAGTATGTGTATCTGTGGATGTAAAACTAATGCATATATTTGAGATAAATATTGAATAAATGTTGCATTGTTACTGCAGGAAAGGTTAGCTTCTGATGTCCTGATGTAACTGCTCAGGTCTCTGGAAGTCCCCTGAAAGTATGTCCATGTCAGTGTTAGCGGTAAGAAATGTCCAAAAGAAGACCAACAGAGACAACAAGTAGAGCAGTGAAGAGGAAAAGAGGAAAGAAGAAACAGCTGAAGAAATGGACGAAGCCTCAGGGTTTGTCCCACCATTCCTCAGATCAATAAAACTCATTTCAAACATTGATCTTCCATTTGAAGTGGACGCACCTGTTCACCTTTTACAGAGCAGAGGGACAGGAAGTAAAGAGGCCGATGACGGAACGACCAAGAACTCCTGCAAGTCAGACACAGCATCACAGAGAAATAAAACAGTCAGGTTCCATCCACTCCAGTCCTGCCATCATGACCTGATATCTGCACTTCTCAGGTTATTAGTGATCATGTAAACAGGATCATCTGAGCGGCTTTATCTGATAACGGCACTTATCTGATTAGGAGAAATTAACACACCTAGATTTGTCCCTGATACTGTGATGTCTTCACACATGTAAACAGGTTCATCTGATTTATGTAGTGTTTTACATCTGCACATGTATAAAAAAATATATTTATATATAAACAGAAGTTATGCAGCGACACTGTGAGTTTAAGAAAAAAGGTAAACAAACAATGAAATGAAACGAAGTACAGCAGCAACATGTGACCTATTCTGTAGTCTTATTAGCTCCTCCCACATTAGGACAGCTAACGCTGACACCGTAGGCCAGTGGTTCCAACCTTTTTTGGCTCATGACCCCATTTTAACATCACAAATTTCTGGCGACCCCAGACATTCAAAACAGAGAATTTTTAAATTTTTTTTGCTAAAATTAATTAGTTTTTGATCATGTAATAGTTTGCTGTACGATGTCGCAAATAAATGTTAACTGAAGATGACATTTAGTCTATATAATGCATATTATTATGGCCGGAGGCAGAAAATCCAGGTGTAGATTACTGCACATAGGGTCAGGATCTGTCCAGTCAGTCCAGCTGGGATTTACAAGGACAATTAATACTGAACAAACCAGAACTGAAACTACGAATTATGAAAGAGCTGCAGCATCTGAAACTGACCACAGTGAACATTTGACACAGAAACAGAACCACAGTGCTGCAGTTTCACAACCACAGTCACTGTCATGTCTTTTATGTTTGTGATTGTTTCTCTCAACTCATCATATATTTTTTATTAGTTAGTTTGTTTTTTTCAATTACTAGAAATTTCAGGCAACCCCATGTGGGGTCCTGACCCCAAGGATGAAAAACACTGCTGTAGGCGTTGCCATGGGCAACAAGACAAGACCAGATGTTTTGAAAATGACAGGAAGTGTACAGGGGTTGGACAAAATAATGGAAAACACCTAACATGTTGGCATCATAGAAGGTGTTTCCATTATTTTGTCCAACCCCTGTACGTCTGACATCATAACACACATACCTGCTCTGAAAAGAATCAAATAATGGACTGAAACATGGAAACCATCCATCCATTATCTTCCACTTATCCGGGGCTGGGTCACGGGGGTAACAGTCTAAGCAGGGATGCCCAGACTTCCCTCTCCCCAGACTCCTCCTCCAGCTCTTCCGGGGGGACCCCGAGGCGTTCCCAGGCCAGCCGAGAGACATAGTCTCTCCAACGTGTCCTGGGTCTTCCCCGAGGTCTCCTCCCGGTGGGACATGCCCGGAACTGATCCGTCTGTCAATCTCACGCTCCATCCTTCCCTCACTCGTGAACAAGACCCCGAGATACTTGAACTCCTCCACTTGGGGCAAAGACTCCCCACCGACCCGGAGAGGGCAAACCACCTTTTTCCGGTCGAGAACCATGGCCCTCGGATTTGGAGGTGCTGATCCTCATCCCACTCGCTTCACACTCGGCTGCAAACCGCCCCAGGGCACGCTGAAGGTCCAGGTTCGATGAGGCCAACAGGACACGTCATCTGCAAAAGCAGAGATGAAATCCTGTGGTCCCCAAACGGACCCCCTCTGGCCCCTGGCTGCGCCGAGAATTCTGTCCATAAAAATTATGAACAGAACTGGTGACAAGGGCAGCCCTGCCGTGAGACCAACATGCACCTGGAACAGGTCTGACTTACTGCCGGCAATGCAAACCAGGCTCCTGCTTCGGTCCTACAAGGACCGGACTGCCCTGAGCAGAGGGCCCCGGACCCCATACTCCCGAAGCACCCCCCACAGGATACCACAAGGGACACGGTCGAACGCCTTCTCCAGATCCACAAAACACATGTGGACTGGTTGGGCGAACTCCCATGAACCCTCGAGCACCCGATGGAGGGTATAGAGCTGGTCCAGTGTTCCACAACCAGAACGAAAACCGCATTGTTCCTCCTGGATCCGAGGTTCGACTATCAGTCGGATCCTCCTCTCCAGTACCTGGAATAGACTTTCCCCGGGAGGCTGAGGAGTGTGATCCCCCTATAGTTGGAGCACATCCTCCGGTCCCCCTTCTTAAAAACGGGGACCACCACCCCGGTCTGCCAATCCAGGGGTACTGTCCCCGACCGCCATGCGATGTTACAGAGACGTGTCAACCAGACAGTCCCTGCACATCCAGAACTTAAGGTACTCAGGGCAAATCTCATCCACCCCCGGTGCCCTGCCACTGAGGAGCTTGCCAACCACCTTGGTGACTTCAGCTTGGTGATGGACAAGTCCACCTCTGAGACCTCAGCTCTGCTTCCTCCATGGAAGACGTGACAGTGGGATTGAGGAGATCCTCGAAGTATTCCTTCCACTGTCCGACAACATCCCCAGTCGAGGTCAGCAGCTCCCCACTTCCACTGTAAACAGTGTTGGTGGTGCACTGCTTTCCCCTTCTGAGGCGCCGGATGGTTTGCCAGAATTTCCTCGAGGCTGACCAATAGTCCTCCTCCATGGCCTCCCCAAACTCCACCCAGACCCGAGTTTTTGCCTCCACAACCACCCGAGCTGCAGCATGCTTGCCTTCCGGTACCCATCAGCTGGCCTCGGGAGTCCCACGGGCCAACAAGGCCCGATAAGACTCCTTCTTCAGCTTGATGGCATCCCTTACTTCCGGGGTCCACCACCGGGTTCGGGGATTGCCGCCACGACAGGCACCGGAGACCTTGCGGCCACAGCTCCGAGCAGCCGCTTCGACAATGGAGGCGGAGAACATGGTCCACTCGGACTCAATGTCCCCAGCCTCCCCCGGGATCTGGGAGAAGCTCTCCCGGAGGTGGGAGTTGAAGACCCCACTGACATCGGGTTCTGCCAGACGTTCCCAACAGAACCCTCACCAACACGTTTGGGCCTGCCGAGTCAGTCCGGTTTCCTCCTTTGCCAGCAGATCCAACTCACCACCAGGTGGTGATCGGTTGACAGCTCTGCCCCTCTCTTCACCCGAGTGTCCAAAACACGCGGCCGGAGGTCTGATGATACAACAGTGAAGTCGATCATCGACCTCTGGCCTAGGGTGTCCTGGTGCCAAGTGCACTTATGGACATCCCTGTGTTCGAACATGGTGTTTGTTATGGACAAACTGTGACGAGCACAGAAGTCCAATAACAGAACACCACTTGGGTTCAGATCAGGGAGGCCGTTCCTCCCCATCACCCCCCTCCAGGTCTCACTGTCGTTGCCTACGTGGGCATTGAAGTCGCCCAGGAGAACAATGGAGTCCCCAGTCGGAGCACCATCCAGCACCCCTCCCAGGGACTCCAAGAAGGCCGGGTACTCTGCACTGCTGTTCGGCCCGTAGGCCGAAACAACAGTGAGGCACCTGTTCCCGACCCGAAGGCATAGGGACACGACCCTCTTGTTCACCGGGGTGAACTCCAACACATGGCGGCTGAGCTGAGGGGCTATGAGCAAGCCCACACCAGCCCACCGCCTCTCATCACGGGCAACGCCAGAGAAGTGGAGAGTCCAGCCCCTTTCAAGGGGTTGGGTTCCAGAGCCCAAGCTGTGTGTGGAGGTGAGCCCGACTATATCTAGACGGTATCGCTCAACCTCCCTCACCAGCTCTGGCTCCTTCCCCCCCAGCGAAGTGACATTCCATGTCCCAAGAGCTAGACTCCGTGTCCGGGGATCGGGCTGTCGGGCTCCCTGCCTTCGACTGCCACCCAATCCACACTGCACCCGGCCCCTATGATTCCCTCGATGTGTGGTGAGTCCACCGGAGGGACATGGAAACCAGGGGTTTTTAAAATTATCACATTTCTGAACTGACTGTAAACGCTTTGCATCTGATTACAGTATTTATCAGATTACTCCCAGTTATGTGACTGTTATGGTCATGTAAATGGGCTGGGGGGGGGGCACCAAAATATTTTGATGGAAAAAAAAAGTCAAACTCATTGTAATTATAATTGAGATTTTAATTTTAATGAAGTATTGTGTTTGTTATAGACACAGTTTTACTTTACAATCAGAACTATTTGCTTGAAAAATGAATTATTGTAATGTAGGCTAACCCCCCCCCCCACCCCCTTATGTACACAATATTTCTAAACTACTTGTGTTGAAGGCTGCAAATCTATTCTTGCTTTTGTTATTTCTACAGTTTGAATCATGACTGATTCTATGTATTTTTCTGGGAAAAAAAAGGTTTGTTGAATTTGTTCTACTGGAGTAGGTTTGTCTCTTTCAGATGCTTGTGTTGGTGGATGTGTGTGTTTTGGCTGTTGTACACACAGTGAAATGATGTTATGTGGATTTTTTTTTTTTTTCTTTTTGTTTGCGGGGGGGGGGGGGGGGTTCAAACTCATTTCTCAGCCCAATTGGATCTGAAGTGAACTAATAGCATCATAACCTATGAATGATGAAAACTTTTTCACTTATATTTACATTTACAAACTATCCTGTAACAAAAAACCCTGTGAATAACCTGAAAAAACTGACATTTGTAAAAAAAAACACAAGTGCAGTTTTAACAATTTTACAGGTTTAACAACTAGTTTTGCTTCAAAAGAGCAAAACTAGTCCAGTTGAACTTAGAACCTAGAAAAATGAAGGTGTCACTGTTCTTCTTCTTCTTCTTCTTATCATTATTCATTCCTTTTCTGAACCTGCTTTATCAGGGCTCAAAATTAACTTTTTGACCTAGGAGCACTGTGCTCCTAACCCTAAAAAGTTAGGAGCACAGGCTAAAATCTAGGCGCACCACTATTATATAAAAATTTTGGAGAACAAGCAAAACTCTTGGCCATACCAAGTAATATTCCTATATGTATTTAAGCAATGTTAACAACCTAGAATAAAGTATTTGAATAGAATAATGAAAGAAAAAGCTTACATTGACACAGGTGCAAAACAATTGTCAATGTGTGGTATATACTTTAGTTGGTTCTTGGAGAAGAAAGACGAATCACACCATTATTTGCAACAACCAACTTTTGAGGAAGAAACTTTTGACGAATCATGTACACGTCTGGATACCGCTTGTTGTTTATTCATTAGCCCCTCGATTCGCTGGTTACGGTCAGCTGATCGTGTAGCAAGTTGATTCGCGCAACATGATCATCTGACTTGCAGGATACATTATGTCATGGGAAAATACTTGGAACAACGCCAGCGCTACTAACCGGGTTTGGCGGGAGATTGTTTCAAACGTTGGTGGAGTTATTTGATCCCTTTGTTTATGCCGCCTGCGCACGCGAGGGGGCGGGGACTAGGGCTGCACGATTTTGGTTAAAAAAAAAAAATCCCAATTTTTTCCTCTAAAAACTCGATTTTCGATTTCGATTTTTGGGTATAACTAGAAAAGCAACAGCAGTCAACATGTCGTTTTCGTGAGCAGCCCACAATGCAAGCCACTGCTCTGACCTCAAAGCTGTGATGGGATCATGTGATGAACCTACAGTTTTGTTTTGTTTTTTCTCTTCATTAAATCTTTGAAATGAAGTAGAGTACACAAACAATGTATACAACAAGAAAATAACATAAGTTTGTCAGGGGGAATACACTATAAGAAAATGTCCAAATCAGAGCAAATACTGATAGTTGTTACAACCTTTTTGTTTCCACATTTATCTAACAGCTTTAAATAAATTTCAACATCTTACAAAACATAAATAATATTTGGTTTTGTGTTACAGAACTTACATTTGTGAATGAAAAATTTAGCAAGTAAGAGGACTAAATTAATTATTTAAAAAAAAAAAGTTTATTTTTTCTTTCTTTTCTGGGTATCTGGTCCACAGCAGTGATCCCAGTGTCAGTCAGTGACAGGCATCAGTCGTGTGTGTGTGTGTGTGTGTGTGTGTGTGTGTGTGTGTGTGTGTGTGTGTGTGTGTGTGTGTGTGGACCAGGTTAATATGAGTGATCCACATGTGGTTCTGTTTAAACTGGAGGATCTGTGTGTGGAACAGACTGACCCAGGACACACTGGAGGGATTCTATCCTGGAGCTGGTGCATGTGTGTGGGCACAGGGCTGTGTGGGCTCCTCTGCTGAGGCTGAGGACCCCGAGACCCGGACCCGGATCGGAAGAAGACAGTACGGTACGGATCCGGGACAACGGAAGATGAGTGATCCGCAGCAGTTATATTTCAGTTGCGGGATCCGTGCGTGAAGCCACGGCTTATATTGGTATAAGTACTGCGGGTTCATGAACAGATTTAACGTCCGGTCATTACACAGACTTCTGTGACAGACCGCTGTCACAGGAAGAGCCTACGGGAGCCCGCGGGCACGCGGAGGCGCGCGGCCCGGAGGCATGAGAGAGATGAAATCGATTTTACGATTTCCCTTTTTTAAAAATTGTCCTAATTAAAAAATCCGATTTCGATTTAAAATCGATTAATCGTGCAGCCCTAGCGGGGACTAGATTTTCCGCTTCAGTCAGCGGGGCGTGGAGCTTGTTTATTTTCAGCTGACGAGTTACTTCTGCAGCCATTATTCTAGGCGCACGTATTAATTTTCGCTCATTTTTTTATTGGCGCACCGTGCGATCGTAATCTCAAAAACAGTCGCACTACCGAAATTCTCAGGCGCATGCGACCGTAATTCAGTCGCAGTCACGAACCCTGTTTATCCTCTCTAGGGTCACGGGGGTCACTTGGAGCCTATCCCAGCTACATGGGGGCAAAGGCGGGGTACACCCTGGATGAGTCGTCAGTTTATCACAGGGCTGAACATATAGAGACAAACAGTCGCTCTCACATTCACACCTACGGGCGATTTAGATTAACCAATTAACCTATCAGTGCATGTGTTTGGATGGTGGGAGGAGCCAGAGTACCTGCAGAGAACCCACGCAGACACGAGGAGAACATGAACATATATAATAACAGTAATAATAATAATAATAATAACTTTATTTATATTGCATCTTTATAAACTGAGTTCACAAACAGCTTTGACTGACAGAGCAGAAGGGCACAACAGCAGAATACAAGATGCAAACAAAGACACTAAAATATAGAAAACAACACAATAAAAGGTATGTACGGCAAATGCAAAAACATGACACTGAATAAATCTGAGAGAATAGAAGTAGAGAGCGCAGAAATACATAACATGATGCTGTCAATTAATGCAAAAATGAAAGAATGAAATAAAACATTATGTATGCCAATATAAATGAAAAACCAAAACAGGGTCGGTTCAGTTCAAAGTTCAAAAAAAGGCCGAGGTGAAACAAGCCCTTGTGACCGTTGTTACCTGAGGTGATGGATGTTTCTGTTCCAGGGCCTTCAGCTCAGTACAGAGGAGCACAGGCTTCACTGGGGTCGTCAGGTGGACACCCTCCTTCACCGCTGTGTAGCCCACAACACCTCCAGAGGGCTGATGGGCAACACCTGGCATCACAGGTGCCGCCCCCCCCCACCCCCACCCCGCTCTGGACCCCCTGTTTGCTCCAGTGCCCCCCCCCTCCACCTCTTTAGAGCTGTCATTCTTTCTAGATTATTCTGTTCTTCTTTTCCTGGTCCGGTCCACTGCAGATCAAATCAGGCTGAATGTGGAACCTGAAAGAACAGGAGTTTTAGAGTCCTGTCATAAAAGGTCAAATTAAATATTCAACATTCAAAAAGGACAACATCACATGAAGGCAAGTCTATAAAAATGTGTTTTCAGACGTGAGTTAGAAGATGTGACTAACCTTAATTTATGCGTACAATCAAAAGAATGAAAAACAACTGGTTTTTGAGTTTTGATTTGTACATGAATAACAACAAAATGCATCATTTTTTCATTTTGTGATTGTGGATTCTCAAATATGAAAAGAACGAATGACTAACGGATTGTTTTTCTTCAGTTTTCTCTGTTTCTGGTAAAATAAACCTCAACTTTAATCGGAGCTTTAATGAACATCTACATGAACAGTGAATTAAATATAGAAAAAATACACGATTTAAACAGAAAAAAACATAAAATATAGAGGATAACATTAGAATAAATGCAGATACATCATTTAAAAAGGTTAAATAGAGAGAGGGTTAAAATAAAGGTTAAAAAAACAAATAAATTCTGTGTACTTCTATTTTACACCCATAAATATGTGAGTATTCCAGCCCTTCTCTCCAAACTGTGTCGTCTTGTTGGTGTTCAGTGTTCTTTATTTTTTTTTATCTTATTTATTTATTGAACCTTTATTTAAACAGGAAAAAAGGATCTCATTCAGATTCAGAACCTCTTTTTCAAGAAAGATTCAAGAGGCAACACGAAAAACACACAGTTATAACATACAGATGACCCCCCCATCTGTACATAACGTTTTGAATTATCTTGATAACAGACAAACAAACAAACAGAAACAAACAGACAGACAAACAAACAAACAGAAACAAACAGACAGAAACAGACAAACAAACAGAAACAAACAGACAAACAAACACACAAACTAACAAACAAACAGACAAAGAAACAAACAAAACAACAGACAAACAAAAACATAAACTAACAGACAAACAAACAGACAAACCAGCAAACAAAAGGACAAACAAACAGACAAACAAATAAACAGACAGATAAACAAATGAAACAACAGATGAAAAAACAGACAAACAGACAAACAGACAGACAGACAAACCCCAGTGAAAACATAACCTCCTTGGTGAAGGGAATAATTTACAGGACAAGTCCAACTATGTAAAATAAGTGTAAGTCATGCAGTTTTTCTGTGCCACTTGGAGTTTGGATTTAAAAGCATTTCATTAGATCAGTTCAGTCTGTCTCCAGTCTTTGAGGAACATATTCCATGTGCACGGAACAGAGTAGACACAGACTCTTTTACTCAGCTCTGTGTCAAAGCTGAAAGTTCATGGTGTTTCTTCTGGTTAAATGCAACATTTGTCACCCTTTGTGTGTTCGTTCCCACCCTGTCATAACTCCATTTGGTGGACATCTCACCCACAGTGAATCACAATAGCTGACAAAAGCATGTCCACTTTTAGCAGGAGTTCTCTGAGCCAACGCTGTTACGTGTCCGTGGAAACATAGACCATATTAGTCCTGGTCCAGGTCTGTGCACTGGCTTCCTGAAAACAGCTCTGCTGGTCTACAAGTCTGTCCATGGTCCAGAACAGGGCTGCCAAACTCAGTTTAGTTCAGTTCCACATGCAGCCTAATCTGATCTGAAGTGGGCCGGACCAGTAAAATAACAAATACTAGGATCAGAACTTCTGAGTGAAAACAGTTATTTCTGTAATGAAAATGTTTACATCAACAAATTGTACTTGAACATAACATGAACAAATATGAAGAACCTGAAAATTTGTTAGTAAAATAACTGCAATGTTAACAATATTCTGAGATCCTCAGTTTATCATTTATACGAGTGAATCACAACTTACAGATCACAGTGGATCTACAAACACACCAAACATCAAATAACAGGGAGAATATTAGTAAAATTCCACATACTTCTATTAAGACATTTCAGATATTCACATTTTTTGTAAAAGGATAGTCTGTGCATGTCAGCATCTTTGTACAATTTTACTTCTTTTTACACTAAAACAAAGAGACAAATTTACAGTTTTCAGTATTTTTTGGTTATTCTGATAGTATTTTACTGGTCTGATCCACTTTAGA
The DNA here is from genome assembly GCF_902148855.1 of Sphaeramia orbicularis. Taxonomy (NCBI): domain Eukaryota; kingdom Metazoa; phylum Chordata; class Actinopteri; order Kurtiformes; family Apogonidae; genus Sphaeramia; species Sphaeramia orbicularis. Next base: position 54,978,641 of record NC_043964.1, on the reverse strand, counting down.
CTGAAATGACCTAAAATGATTTGAACATCCTTGATTGTCAATATCTTCACTGTAATTTTTGCATTTCACAAATTCATCCCAGGGGCTGGATTGGACCCTTTGGCGGGCCGGATTTGGCCCCTGGGCCACATGTTTGACACCTGCGGTCTAGAAGCAAAGTCCACCTGGGACATGTTGGTCCCATATGAACCATCTGGGATCCTGAGAACCTCATGGACTGGTCTGAGAACCCCAGGGACTGGTCTGAGAACCTCATGGACTGGTCTGAGACCCTCATGGACTGGTCTGAGAACCTCATGGACTGGTCTGAGACCCTCATGACTTGGTCTGAGAACCTCATGGACTGGTCTGAGACCCTCATGGACTGGTCTGAGAACCTCATGGACTGGTCTGAGACCCTCATGGACTGGTCTGAGACCCTCATGGACTGGTCTGAGACCCTCATGGACTGGTCTGAGAACCCCAGGGACTGGTCTGAGAACCTCATGGACTGGTCTGAGACCCTCATGGACTGGTCTGAGACCCTCATGGACTGGTCTGAGAACCCCAGGGACTGGTCTGAGAACCTCATGGACTGGTCTGAGAACCTCATGGACTGGTCTGAGACCCTCATGGACTGGTCTGAGAACCCCAGGGACTGGTCTGAGAACCTCATGGACTGGTCTGAGACCCTCATGGACTGGTCTGAGACCCTCATGGACTGGTCTGAGAACCCCAGGGACTGGTCTGAGAACCTCATGGACTGGTCTGAGACCCTCATGGACTGGTCTGAGACCCTCATGGACTGGTCTGAGAACCTCATGGACTGGTCTGAGAACCTCATGGACTGGTCTGAGAACCTCATGGACTGGTCTGGAGCCCAGAGTCAGGACTAAACAGGTGAAGGTGTGTTTCAGTTCCGTAAGTTCCTCTGTGGAACAGTGACACAGACCTGTGTAGCACTCCCCTCAGGAATCTTATCAATGAGGGAGGGCTGTTGGGTTCTTTTAATATCTAATTTATTTATTATAATTTATTGACCCTGATTAACTCAGTTTAATATTATCTTGGCTCCCTTTTAAATGAAAACACACATCGGTATTTTAAATCCAAAATAGTATGAAAACAACCTTTTTTACCTTTAAAAGATTTTAACCAAATGTAGCCTCTATATCAGGGGTGTTCAGGGGCCACGTTCAGCCCAATTTGATCTCAAATGGGCCGGACCAGTAAAATAATAACAGAATAACAGTGAAAAAAGTAAAATTATATTATGATCAGGTTTACATCTAGAAAATTTCCTTAAAAATCTGAATAACATGAACAACTTGAACTGTCTTAAGAAAAACAAGTGCAATTTGAACAATATTCTGCCTCGGTTTATCAGTTTATCATTTACACATGTGCATTACAATCACACAAAACATTTAGCAGCAGGCAGAACATTGGTAAAACTGCATTTGCTTTTCTTAGAACATTTCTGTTTGTTCATATTTGTTCAGGTTATTCACATTTTTTCTAAACATATAGTTTGGTAATGTAAACATTTTCATGTAATTTTACTTTTTTACATCAAAAAAGTTGTCATTATTTATAAGTTATTATGATAATATTTGACTGGTTCTGACCCACTTATAATCTAATTGGACTGTATGTGTCTGTATGTGAAACCTGAATTAAAATGATTTGAATGAATGACATCCTGGATTGTTAATATCTTCAGTGTAATTTTTACATTTCACAAATTCATCCCGCAGGCCAGATTGGACCCTTTGGCAGGCTGGATTTGGCCCCTGGGCCACATGTTTGACACCTGTGCTCTATATAATAGAACACAGAGTAATGAATTCACACAAATGACAGGATTTAGAAAAATTATTCTCAATTATTTAGTGAATGAATTAGTACAAATGATTAGTGCAACATATAATACAAATAAAACATAGAAATACTCTATTTAAATCCTTAAATTGAAATTCCCCTCTTCCATCCATCCATTTTCTTCCTCTTATCCGGGGCCGGGTCGCGGGGGTAACAGTCTAAGCAGGGATGCCCAGACTTCCCTCTCCCCAGACTCCTCCTCCAGCTCTTCCGGGGGGATCCCGAGGCGTTCCCAGGCCAGCCGAGAGACGTAGTCTCTCCAACATATCCTGGGTCTTCCCCGAGGTCTCCTCCCGGTGGGACATGCCTGGAACACCTCCCCAGGGAGGCGTCCAGGAGGCATCCGAAACAGGTGCCCAAGCCACCTCAGCTGGTTCCTCTGGATGTGGAGGAGCAGCGGCTCTACTCCGAGCTCCTCCCTGGTGACTGAGCTCCTCCCCCTATCCCTAAGGGTGCGCCCAGCCACCTGACGGAGGAAACTCATTTCGACCACTTGTATCCGGGATCTTGTCCTTTCGGTCATGACCCAAAGCTCATGACCATAGGTGAGGGGAGGAAATTCCCCTCTTCTTTCAGGAAAATGGAAAATTCCACAATAACTCTATGGCATGAATACCAACAAATACCTTTTTTCTAACAGAATTAGGCAAAACACAGAAATTAATTAATTAATTTATTATTAATTAATTAATTAATTCTTCAGGATCACATTCAACAGTAGTTCGTGGGCCCACACACACACACACACACACACACACACACACTTAAAGCCTAAAGCCGACAAAACTAATGTGTAATAAATAAAACGTTGCAGGCCTGGTTCGTAGCTAGAGTACGTTGTAATCCAACCCCACAATGTTCGATCTTACTCCTGGAAGAATTCTAAGAACACTTGTGTTGCCTTCATGTTTCCGGTGACTCCATCAGTTACTGACGGGTGCCGGTTTGGTCCACAACAGTCAATGTCCTCGCACGTGGCCGAAGTAGAAAAATGAAAAAACTGGATACTTTAAGCTTCAACTCAATCGTCCACTTGTGTCTTCTCGGTGAAAACAACAGAATTCTACATCCACAGTTTAACTGGTGAAGTTAAATCTTATCCTTAAATCCCATCAGCTCACTGTTCATGTACTGACTCCAGACTCCGTTAGCTTTAGCATTAGCTTTAGCATTAGCACAGTCTCCAACAGTCTCTGAACTCCTCGTAGATATTCAGCCGTTTTCTCCCAGGTGCAGTTTTCACTCCCGACACTGACTGTGGTGTTTACAATCACAGGATACACTCTACACACTGGTTAGTGCTCTGCAAACTTGTTAACCAACACAGATAATCTCTGCATCGCTTCTACGTTCACCTGTTCTATTCCATTGATCGGTCCGTCCTCTTAATTGTCCGTGTGGAAACACGTGCTACGTTTCACTGCAGAATGTTCAAATGAACCTCATAAATGCTACTTCTGACACTATATTCCAGTAACTGTGGCTTCTTAATAATAATAATAATAATAATAATAATAATAATCTTTATTTATATAGCACTTTTCATACATTAAAAACTGTAGCACAAAGTGCTTTACATATCAGTTTAAAAATCAGTACCACCCCCCCACCCACCCGCACGCATGCACACACACACACACACACACACACATATATATATGCAAACCCACAAGCTCACACATACTTAAGAAGACTGACTGAGCACGGGTAGACCAGAACAAAAATGTCAAAGTAAAAGTAAAAGAGGAGGCGCTGTCTCAGGGAGCCATCCGCACCAGGAGGCAGCCGCCGACCCCGGCGACCAGGCACCAGCAACACAGCCCCGCATCCCAACTAGTGGGAGAGGGCCAACTGGGACCCCCACCCACCAGAAAGGAGCGGACCCCAGTGAGAGAAGGCGCCACAGCCCCCGGAGTCCACAGCCGCCCCCCGGCATGGAGGGCTCCCTCTGATGAAACACCGGAGAATAAGAAACATTAAAAAGATATAAAAGAATTGATTAAAAGAGGCCAAATTTAAGACATATATGAAAATAATAAAAAGATTAAACATTAAAATGATAAAACAGAAGCACTGGTTTAAAAGAATCTTAAGATATATATATTAAATATAACTGTAAAACCTTTGAGGGGATAAAACAGAGGCATTAGTTAAAAGCCAAATTAAAGCGGTGGGTCTTGAGCCTGGTTTTAAAAGTGTCTCCATTCTCTGTGGCCCTGAGGTTCCCTTCAGGCTGTTCCAAAGGCGAGGAGCAGAATGCTGAAAAGCTGCCTGGCCATGGGTTTTTGTGTTGGCTTTTGGAACTGTTCAAAGGCCAGTGCCAGAGGAGCTCAGGGTCCGCCAGGGTTCGTAGGGTAAAAGCAAGTCTAAAAGATAAGAAGGCGCAAGACCATTAAGACATTTAAAGACTATTAAAAGGACCTTAAAATCAATCCTGAAACACACGGGGAGCCAATGCAGTGATTTTAAAACCGGTGTAATGTGAGCCCGCCTTCTGGTCTTCGTCAGCACTCGAGCGACTGAATTTTGAAGAAGTTGGAGTTGTGAGATTCTGTCTTTGGGAAGAGCAGAAAGCAGGGCATTACAGTAGTCAATCCTACTGGAAATAAAAGCATGCATCAGCATCTCCGTGTTGGCTCGAGAGAGAACTGGATGGACTCTGGCTATGTTCTTAAGATGGTAAAAACCTGTTTTTACAATAGATTTAATGTGTGGGATGAAAGTGAGCTCAGAGTCAAAGATAACGCCCAGGTTTTTTACTTGTACAGATGGGTTGAAAGAGTATGCTTGTAATTTTGGTTAGTATTTCTCTCTCGTAGCCTCAGGACCGATAACTAAAACTTCAGTTTTGCCCTGGTTGAGCTGTAAGAAGTTTTCTGCCATCCAGGTTTTAATATTTAAAATACAGTTAAAAAGGGCATCAACTGGCCGAGTGTCTTCAGGAGACATGGCAATATACAGCTGTGTGTCATCAGCATAGCTGTGAAAGTTGATGCCATGTCTCCTGATGATATCCCCAAGTGGGAGCATATATAAATTAAAAAGTATGGGGCCTAAGATTGATCCTTGGGGCACACCACATCTAATTTCATGGATCGCTGAAGAGCATGTATCCATACTTACCAAAATTTCCTGTCTGTGAGATAGGATTGAAACCAGTTAAAAACAGTACCAGAGAGGCCCACCAGGGGTCTCAGTCTATTTAAAAGAATTGGGTGATCTACTGGATCTAAAGCAGCGCTCAGATCCAGTAGCATCAGGACTGAGATCTTGTGTGAGTCCAAGTTGCACCTGAGATCATTGACTATCTTTAAAAGAGCTGTCTCTGTACTGTGATTAATCCTAAAACCAGACTGATATTTTTCTAAAATGGTATTTTTATTTAAAAAGTCGTTCAACTGATTGAAAACAACTTTCTCTATAATTGTGCTTAAAAAAGGTCAGTTGGATATGGGTCTGTAGTTATTAAAATTGTCAGGGTCCAGGTTGCTCTTCTTCAGAAGGGGCCTCACCACCGCCGTTTTAAAGGCAGCGGGAAAGGTGCCCGTCTGAAGAGAGCAATTAACAATGTTTAAAAGCTCGCTTTCAAAGGATCCATAAAATAACTTAAAAAGCGATGTGGGAGTTGGGTCTAAAAGGTAGTTGGTTGGGTTTACTGGGGAGAAAACTACCAAGTGTCTGAGCATCAGTCAGGGCAAAACTGTCCAGTGTTTCATCAGGTAAAAGTAGACCCTCAGTCTGATTAAAAATGGTTCCTTGAACAGGTAAAATACTAGATCTGATAAAATCAATTTTGCTCCTGAAGTGGTCTGCAAAGCTATCACACAAGGAGTCAGTTGTGGCAGAGTGTCTGGTGATATCTGGATTAATTAAATGATCAATGGTGGAGAGAAGGAGTTTGGGATTATTTTTGTGTGAGGAAATTATGTTGGTGAAGTATGTGTTTCTGGCTTGTCTGACTGCCTTGTTGTAAATCTGAAGTAGTTCCAAGAATAACTGATGGTTTATTGTTATTTTGTTCTTCCTCCATTTTCTTTCCGCCGTCCTGCATTTTCTTTTCAACGTTCGTGTTTCCTCATTTCTCCATGGAGGTGCAGGCTTTATTTTCACCTGTTTTGTAACCAGTGGAGCTACAGAATTGAGGCTTGACTTAAGTTTGTTATTAAAATTTTCAACAATAAACTCACAGGATGCAGATAAAGGAACTGGAGGGTATTTTTGTAAAACTTCAATAAAATTTGCAGCCACTTCAGGAGTCAGACAGCGCCTCCTCACAGTCCTCACCGAGGTCTCCCTTATGTTAAAACAGTGATGTTAAAAAACACACAGTAGTGGTCAGATCCAGCCAAATCAACAACAGAGGACACACTCGTGGACAGGCCAAGGCTAATGACCAGGTCCAGAGTGTGTCCCCTGTGGTGAGTCGGCTGCATGACGTGTTTGGTAAAGTCCATGGAATTCAGTAAGTTCATAAAATCTTTAGATAACTTATTGGACTCATTATCAATGTGCAAATTAAAATCACCGGAAATTAAAATCATATTGTAAGAGGTATGGATTATTGATAAAAACTCTGAAAACTCATCAATAAAAGCTGCACACTGTTTTGGTGGTCTGTAAACAGTGACGCAGATAATTGCAGGGTTATTAAAAACAAAGGCGTGGTGCTGTGAGCTGTTTTAGTGGGTGAGGGGGGAAACACAGGTGTAGGGGTGTGTGGTGTAAACAGTCAGTCATGTGGGGCAGAGTGTAAAGTGTACTGAATGTCAGCAGCTAGTATAGAGCTGCCCAGTTTGTTTGGGTGGACGCCATCGGCCCTGTAAAAGGAGGGGCGGTTCCAGAAGAGGTTAAAATTGTCGATAAAACCAAAGTCATAAGTGTGGCAGGTCAGCTGGAGCCAGGTGTTCAGGCTGAGCAGTCTACTGAAACGCTCCGCGCTGCGAGACAGTGTTGGTATTGGACCACTGATAAAAACTGACCTGCCACAGCTCTGCAGGAAACTAAAAAGCGTCTTAAAATCAGTTTTTGTCAGCTCGGACTGCCGACGAGCTGTGTCGTTGCAGCCAACGTGAACTATAATGCGTTTAACGGAGGATGGAAGTGACGGTAACAGGCCCGGTAGTTTGTCCAGTATGTGTGCGGCTGTGGCTCCAGGAAAACAGCGTGTGATGGAGTTGGCGAAGCGAATGTGTCTGATGATACTGTCACCCACGATCAGAGCGGAGGGCTCAAACAGAGGACAAGGAGACATGGAATAGTGGTACTCACGGTTTGTGGGTGAGCCTGCCGGACTATGTGGTCCGGCAGGGGAGTGAGGCAGACTCACGGCATCAGGACAGGGAGGGTTCCCGGGCTTGTCTGGACGAGGAAGCCCACCGGAGCGTCGGAGCTCAGGCTCCTTCAGGGTCCTGTGCCGGATGGAGGAGGTTGTGGTCCGTTTGGAAGGACATTGGGTTGGCCTGTCAGTGGGACACTCAGCTGATCGGCCACCACAGGTGGTATCCACCACCGGCAGTGTGGACATATTGGCGTGAGCCGGCGGCGGAGAAGTGTCCCGGTCTGTGGATTGGAGAGGAGCGGGAGGATCAGCTGGGTGAGCCGGGTTGTCATCATCCAGGACAGCAAAGCGGTTGGAGAGGCTGAGCTGAGGGGGAACGGCGGCACCGTCAGCGCTCCGGTTGCGGCCGCGGACCACCACCTCAGCCCAGGATGACCCACAGTTTGGGGTTGAACAGGAGGGCTGCCAGGAAGTCCAAGGATCCCATGGGATTGTATCCTGAAGGCTTGCACTCAATGTTGTTGCGAACTTTTTAGAGTGCTCTGCAACCATGAAGCCGGACAGCCGAGGAAAACGAGCTGTGAAGCTACACAGGAGGGACTCCTTCCTTCGTAGTTCCTCCAACAGACGACGGATATCTTCCTTCAGGTCTGCTGTTTTCTTATTCGCTCTTTTTAGAGGCTCACTGTCATCCTGAGGTGTTGTTGGCATTGTAGCTCTGGTAGTGGGGAGACCAGGCTCTCCAGATGTGAATTTGGCGCCAATGTATACCTGGTTTCTTATTCGGCGATCGTAAAATACAGACACTCGATTACTAAAAACACTTGAATTATAAAAGCCCAGGGATATACGGTTAAAGCTCAGACGGTAAAAAGGTAAGAGATGTCCATAAAAACAGGTTAAAAATTGGTAAAAGTGATCCTTCAAGGCAGAGCTATCGTACACAAATAAATAAAAACACAACAAACTTCTTGCTCTGAATGGACTAATAGTACTGTATAATGAATTAAACACAACACTTTTTAAACAAACAAAACACATTAGATGCTTTTTAAACATTTTAAAATCTTATTTAAACTAAACCATATTTTAATGAATGATTTTAATTGTATTTATATCACAATGTATTTATTACCTCCGCCAGGATGTATTGTGAGCACTTTACTTTGTGTGTTTGCGTGCATGCGTGCGTGTTTGTGTGTTAGCAAGATTAATAATAATAATAATAATAATAATAATACATTTTTTTATAAGCGCCTTTCAAGACACCCAAGAACACTGTACAACAAGATAAAACAAACAATCCATAAAATACAAAGAAGTAAACCAGGGGTCACCAATCCTGGTCCTCGAGGGCCGGAGTCCTGCATGTTTTAGATGGATCCCTCTTCCAACACACCTGATTCAAATGCTAAGCCTGTCATCAAGCTCTGCAGAAGCCTGATAATGACTGTCACCTGTGCTGGAAGAGGGAAACATCTAAAACATGCAGGATACCGGCCCTCAAGGACCAGGACTGGTCACCCCAGAAGTAAACAGATTAAAAAAAATAATTACAATAAACTATATATAGCTCAAAAAGTTATGGACAGATTTTCATGAAATTTTTAGGAAATGCTGATACTGGCACAAGGAGGAAATGGTTAAATTTTGGTGGTGATCAGAAGGGGGGGGGGGCAGATCTGTCCTGGCGGAGGTCTGCGCTCTCTGAGTGCTTTTCTTGTTTATGATGTTTTTAACTGGGTTACACCTGTACTGTGACCTCTGACCTTAGAACAGCTGAAAGGGTTCTATCTGACCTCTGACCTTTTCCTTTATTTTATTTTATTTTTACCTCCGCCAAGGAATGCCAGGAGTTATGTTTTCATGTGGGTTTGTCTGTTTGTTTATTTGTCTGTTTATTTGTTTGTTTGTTTATTTGTTTGTTTGTTTGTTAACAAGATAACTCAAAAAGTTATGGACAGATTTGGATGAAATTTTTAGGAAATGTTGACACTGGCACAAGGAACTAATGTTTAAATTTTGGTGGTGATCGGACACACACACACACACACACACACACACACACACACACACACAGAGAATGCTTTTGTAGCTGATTGTGTTTTCATTGTAATTGCGTGTTTTGAACCTGCCTTGTGTATGAGTCGTACTCTGCTAATAAATCTGCCTCGACATGAGTGAAGTTATTTATAGGACACAGATGTCACGTGTCCCATCCTGAACACAGGCGTGTGTTTGATGGATCGATCAGGGTTCAGAAGCAGTTTGAAATCAGAGCGTGGTGGTAAGTCCTCCCTCCAGGTGAGCTCTGCAGACCTGATGTTTATTTCAGTCATCAGTCAGATTCTGCCACCAGAGGCTGGTGTAGACGGAAGAGAGACCACCTGCTTGTGTTACTGGGGGGGGGGGGGGGGGAGCCTCCAGGACACATGTGTTGGTGGTGCATACAGGCTGCTCCATTAGTCATCATGGGCCTTTAAATGGGCTGGAGCTGGGGGGGGGGGGGGGGGGGGGGGGCTAATTAATACTAGTATTTGTAGTACTAGTATATCCACTGTTAGTACTAGTATTTGTAGTACTAGTATATCCACTGTTAGTACTAGTATTTGTAGTAGTAGTATATCCACTGTTAGTACTAGTATTTGTGGTAGTAGTAGTATAACCACTGTTAGTACTTGTATTTGTAGTAGTAGTATATCCACTGTTAGTACTAGTATTTGTAGTAGTAGTATATCCACTGTTAGTACTTGTATTTGTGGTAGTAGTAGTATATTCACTGTTAGTACTAGTATTTGTAGTAGTAGTATATCCACTGTTAGTACTTGTATTTGTGGTAGTAGTATATCCACTGTTAGTACTTGTATTTGTGGTAGTAGTAGTATATTCACTGTTAGTACTAGTATTTGTAGTAGTAGTATATCCACTGTTAGTACTTGTATTTGTGGTAGTAGTAGTATATTCACTGTTAGTACTAGTATTTGTAGTAGTAGTATATCCACTGTTAGTACTTGTATTTGTGGTAGTAGTAGTATATCCACTGTTAGTACTAGTATTTGTAGTAGTAGCATATCCATTGTTAGTACTAGTATTTGTAGTAGTAGTATATCCACTGTTAGTACTAGTATTTGTAGTACTAGTATATCCACTGTTAGTACTAGTATTTGTAGTAGTAGTATATCCACTGTTAGTACTAGTATTTGTGGTAGTAGTAGTATAACCACTGTTAGTACTTGTATTTGTAGTAGTAGTATATCCACTGTTAGTACTAGTATTTGTAGTAGTAGTATATCCACTGTTAGTACTTGTATTTGTGGTAGTAGTAGTATATTCACTGTTAGTACTAGTATTTGTAGTAGTAGTATATCCACTGTTAGTACTTGTATTTGTGGTAGTAGTAGTATATCCACTGTTAGTACTAGTATTTGTAGTAGTAGCATATCCATTGTTAGTACTAGTATTTGTAGTAGTAGTATATCCACTGTTAGTACTAGTATTTGTAGTAGTAGTATATCCACTGTTAGTACTGTATTTGTAGTAGTAGTAGTAGTATTTCCTTCTAATGGCTGTAATGTGTCTATGCTAACGTCAGCCAAACTAAGCTATAATTCGTACATTGTTCATTTACGTTTGCTCCACCCCCTTGACCCCCCCACCCCCACGCCCACACCCCTTCTACTGTTCATCCCTTGCTTCATTTTCACCTCACCTTGAAGCTTTCACCTCCAGACTTTTGCACATGTGTTACTTCCACCCACCTCTGGTTAAAAAACATAAAAAAAGCCATTGTTTTGTTTTGTTTTGGGTTTGAAAAAACACCGACAGTGGAACACATGAGCACAAATGAGATTACTGAGATGAGAGTTTTGTCTGTTCAGAGGGAAATGACTGCCAGTGTTACCAGCATCCACAGAGGAGGAGGGGGGAGGGGGAGGAGGAGGAGGAGGAGGAGGAGGAGGAGGAGGAGGAGGGGGGGAGGGGGAATAAAGTTTACCACCTCCTGGACTAAAGCATCCATCATCATTATGTCCTCATATCTGTCGCCATGGAATATGTATGTGTGTGTGTGTGTATATGTGTGTGTGTAGGTGTGTGTGTGTGTGTGTACGTGTGTGTAGGTGTGTGTGTGTGTGTAGGTGTGTGTGTGTGTGTGTGTGTGTGTGTGCATGCTTCCATTCTTTCACACACTGGGATGCAGAATGAGTCTGACTGTCCAACGTCATTCCAGACGTACGAACACATTTGCTTTTTAACGAGTGTAAAAAAAGCAAGAACTTACGCACGTTCTCACACAAATGAGACACACACACACACACACACACACACACCTACACTGCACCAACCCCTGCAGAGTCTGTGAAGACAAACCACACTAAGAACACAATACACACACACACACACACACAGACTTAGACAGACAGACACACACACAGACACGGAAGAACATCTGATTCCAGTAGACCAGGGGTTCCCACAGTGGGGTACCTGTACCCCCAAGGGTACCGGAAATGTTTGTATACAAATCCATTAAATAAGTCAACTTGTACCGATAGATAGATAGATAGATAGATAGATAGATAGATAGATAGATAGATAGATAGATAGATAGATAGATAGATAGATAGATAGATAGATAGATAGATAGATAGATAGATAGATAGATAGATAGATAGATAGATAGATAGATAGATAGATAGATAGATAGATACTTTATTCATCCCATAGGGACATTTACATTTGAAGAACATTTATATTTTATATGATTCAAAATGAGTTTGAGTACAGAAGGAATTCTTTTATGTTGATGAAAGGTTCATTTATTAATTATAAGACCAATTTATTCATGTTTCTTACCAATTAATAAATGTGTTATTCTTTATATATTACAGTTAAATATATGATGGTTGTTTACGAAAAACGGACACATTTGGCACAGGAACACATTTGGAATCCTTTTTATCAATCTAAAATGCTGAAGCAAGGGTTGGGGGTACTTGGATAAAAAAAAAAAGTCTATTTCAGGGGGTACTCCACTGTAAAAAGTCTATTTAAGGGGATACTTGGATTTAAAAAAAAGTCTATTTCAGGGGGTACTCCACTGTAAAAAGTCTATTTAAGGGGATACTTGGATAAAAAAAAGTCTATTTCAGGGGGTACTCCACTGTAAAAAGTCTATTTAAGGGGATACTTGGATTTAAAAAAAAAGTCTATTTCGGGGGGTACTCTACTGTAAAAAGTCTATTTATGGGGGTACTCCATTTAAAAAAAGTCAGTTTCAGGGGGTACTTGGCCACATGTTTGCTAGCCCTGGTCTAGTTCCTATTGATCGCTGATAGAAGTCATATGTGGACTGTGGTTGGATGAGTTGAGTTTTCCTCCAGTGAAAGTACCGCCCACTTCTATTAGGAGACTGTGTGTGTGTGTGTGTGTGTGTGTGTGTGTGTGTGTGTGTGTGGGGGGGGTTGTAAATGGTCGTCTTCCCTGCTTTCTTTTCTCCTTTCTGCTAATGTCCTTCTTTCTTCTCTGTGGTGGTGCCCTCAGGACAGAACTCATAAAACATTCAGCTGCCAATAACTGGTGTCATGTCCTCTGAACCTTCCACAGCTCCTCAGTGAGACACCCCAGGGCACTTCAATGGAATGAGAGCGTTTAGGACTCTGCTTTTTGTTCCCTAACACTGAAGTGTTAGGGAACAGGAAGCTTCCTGTTTCCTTCCATCCCTCCCACCACCTTGTTCACCCTTTGTTTCAACTGTTTCTTGGCGCCATCAAGTGGACATGTCATGTATGATGCATTACACCAATGTTTTCCAGATGATTTATCCTCAGGTAAATGCCCTGGGGTTTTGGGACATTATTATTACCTCTGCCGAGGAGGTTATGTTTTCGCCGGCGTTGGTTTGTTTATCTGCCTGTCTGTCCCTGTGCAAGATAACTCAAAAAGTTATGAATGGATTTGGATGAAAAATTCAGGAAATGTTGATACTGGTAAATTTTGGTGGTGATTGGGGGGGGGGGGGGGCGGAGGGGACTGATCTGCCTTGGTGGAGGTCTATGTTCTCTGAGTGCTTTTCTAGTTATTATTATTATTATTATTATTATTATTATTATTATTATTATTATTATTACTATTATTATCATCATTATTACTGGACTCATGAACTTCTGCTGTTTGGCATCACACTATTTTACAGACTTTGGAATGTCATCAGTATGTTTATATGTTTCAATAATCTATCACTACAATACACTTTATTTATTTATTTTCATTGTTTGTATATTTTCCAGTCAGCGTCTATGTTTAAAGTCGTATTTTTTACTTTAGACTTCTATTCTCTCTGATTGGTGCTGTGATCCTGTCCTCTACTGTCCTCTAGTGGTGATAACACAAACTGCAGCTCACTGTTCAGTCATTTATGGAGCTGATCAAACCTGTTCATGCTGTCATGGAAAACACACACCTGTTCACACACACACTTTAATAGAGCTGGTCATTGGACATGAATCAGGAGTAAATACGAGTCATAATAATAATGAACAGACAGAGTAAAAGGAGCAGATATGGAGGATTAAAGATGGAAAAGGATTAAAGGGAATTTAAGCACTGATACATGTTGGACATTCAGACTGCTGTCTTCACCTGAGGGTCAGTCTGCATCACAACTAAACAATACAACAGTAAGGCAGCAATAAAAAATTATACAAGAAGTCCTAAAAAAATACCACAAAAAAAAATTAAATAAAAATAAAGATAGATAGATAGATAGATAGATAGATAGATAGATAGATAGATAGATAGATAGATAGATAGATAGATAGATAGATAGATAGATAGATAGATAGATAGATAGATAGATAGATAGATAGATAGATAGACACACACACACAGGGTGGGGAAGCAAAATGTACACTGAACATTTAGTTGTTTTTTCTCAGCAGACACTACGTCAGTTGTTTTGAACCCAAACATATACTGATGTCATAATCATACCTAACACTATTATCCATTCCTTTTCACAAACTTTTGCCCATATGAGTAATCAGGAAAGCAAACGTCAAAGAGTGTGTGATTTGCTGAATGCACTCGTCACACCAAAGGAGATTTCAAAAATAGTTGGAGTGTCCATAAAGACTGTTTATAATGGAAAGAAGAGAATGACTATGAGCAAAACTATTACCAGAAAGTCTGGAAGATACTATTAAAGAAGAATGGGAGAAGTTGTCACCCCAATATTTGAGGAACACTTGCGCAAGTTTCAGGAAGCGTGTGAAGGCAGTTATTGAGAAAGAAGGAGGACACATAGAATAAAAACATTTTCTATTATGGACATTTTCTTGTGGCAAAGAAATTCTCATGACTTTCAATAAACTAATCGGTCATACACTGTCTTTCAATCCCTGCCTCAAAATATTGTACATTTTGCTTCCCCACCCTGTACATACACGTGCACACACATACGCACACATGCACACACACACATACACACATGTGCACACACACACACATGCACACACATGCACACACACACACACACACACACACACACATTTGGAGCTAATCTGAGGCCATAAATTCAGTACATGAAAAAATAAAATTTGAAACTGAAAATTAAAGTTTTGATCTTGAATTTTGAAAAATACAACTATGTATTCAAATTAAAAAATAGATAGATAGATAGATAGATAGATAGATAGATAGATAGATAGATAGATAGATAGATAGATAGATAGATAGATAGATAGATAGATAGATAGATAGATAGATAGATAGATAGATAGATACTTTATTGATCCTTTGCAGGAAATTGTTTGTTACAACAGCAGCAGTACAGACAGTACAAGCAAAAAACACACTGACCCATCACAAAAGACACCCACATACAACCAACAATGGCACGAAGAAATAAGCATATGAAAAGTTTTTTCAGGTTAAATCTAATTTTGATTCACTTCGGTAATTCTTTTGAATAAATCACTTATTTTTCACTTTCATGTATATTTTAATATTTGAGGTCTGGAAGAAGTGTCTGGGGAGAGGGAAGTCTGGGCATCCCTGCTTAGACTGTTACCCCCGCGACCCGGCCCCGGATAAGCGGAAGATAATGGATGGATGGATGGTTTTATTTTTTTCAGTTGCATGTTTTATCTCTCCCCCTTGAACTGCCACCTTATCGTGGTGGGGGAGTTTGAGTGCCCGAATGATCCCAGGAGCTCTGTTGTCGGGGGCCTTATGCCCCTGGTAGGGTCTCCCAAGGCAAACAGGTCCTGGGTGACGGGCCAGACTAAGAGCAGTTCAGAAGCCCCTATGAAAAGAAACCATCAAAAGAAAGTGACGTCGCCCGGTATGGTGCAGCCGGGGCCCCACCCTGGAGCCAGGCCTGGGGTTGGGGCTCGAATGCGAGCACCTGGTGGTCGGGCCTATGCCCACGGGGTCCAGCTGGGCTCAGCCACTCACCACCCACCAAGGGAATCGTAGGGGCCGGGTGCATTGTGGATTGGGTGGCAGTCGACGGCAGGGAGCCCGACAACCCGATCCCCGGACGCAGAGTCTAGCTCTTGGGACATGGAATGTCACTTCGCTGGGAGGGAAGGAGCCGGAGCTTGTGAGGGAGGTTGAGAGATACCGTCTAGATATAGTCGGGCTCACCTCCACACACAGCTTGGGCTCTGGAACCCAACCCCTTGAAAGGGGCTGGACTCTCCACTTCTCTGGCGTTGCCCGTGATGAGAGGCGGTGGGCTGGTGTGGGCTTGCTCATAGCCCCTCAGCTCAGCCGCCATGTGTTGGAGTTCACCCCGGTGAACGAGAGGGTCGCGTCCCTACGCCTTCGGGTTGGGAACAGGTGCCTCACTGTTGTCTCGGCCTATGGGCCGAATGGCAGTGTAGAGTACCCGGCCTTCTTGGAGTCCCTGGGAGGGGTGCTGGATGGTGCTCCGACTGGGGACTCCATTGTTCTCCTGGGTGACTTCAATGCCCATGTGGGCAACAACAGTGAGACCTGGAGGGGGGTGATGGGGAGGAACGGCCTCCCTGATCTGAACCCAAGTGGTGTTCTGTTATTGGACTTCTGTGCTCGTCACAGTTTGTCCAGAACGAACACCATGTTCGAACACAGGGATGTCCATAAGTGCACTTGGCACCAGGACACCCTAGGCTGGAGGTCGATGATCGACTTCACTGTTGTATCATCAGACCTCCGGCCGCGTGTTTTGGACACACGGGTGAAGAGAGGGGCAGAGCTGTCAACCGATCACCACCTGGTGGTGAGTTGGATCTGCTGGCAAAGGAGGAAACCGGACTGACTCGGCAGGCCCAAACGTGTTGTGAGGGTCTGTTGGGAACGTCTGGCAGAACCCGATGTCAGTGCGGTCTTCAACTCCCACCTCCGGGAGAGCTTCTCCCAGATCCCGGGGGAGGCTGGGGACATTGAGTCCGAGTAGACCATGTTCTCCACCTCCATTGTTGAAGCGGCTGCTCGGAGCTGTGGTCGCAAGGTCTCCGGTGCCTGTTGTGGCGGCAATCCCCGAACCTGGTGGTGGACCCCGGAAGTAAGGGATGCCGTCAAGCTGAAGAAGGAGTCTTATCGGGCCTTGTTGGCCCGTGGGACTCCTGAGGCAGCTGATGGGTACCGGAAGGCCAAGCGAGCTGCAGCCCGAGCAGTTGTGGAGGCAAAAACTCGAGTCTGGATGGAGTTTGGGGAGGCAATGGAGGAGGACTATTGGTCAGCCTCGAGGAAATTCTGGCAAACCATTCGGCGCCTCAGGAGGGGAAAGCAGTGCACCACCAACACTGTTTACAGTGGAAGTGGGGAGCTGCTGACCTCGACTGGGGATGTTGTCGGATGGTGGAAAGAATACTTCGAGGATCTCCTCAATCCCACTGCCATGTCTTCCATGGAGGAAGCAGAGCTGAGGTCTCAGAGGTGGACTTGTTCATCACCCAAGCTGAAGTCACCGAGGTGGTTGGCAAGCTCCTCAGTGGCAGGGCACCGGGGGTGGATGAGATTTGCCCTGAGTACCTTAAGTCTCTGGATGTGCAGGGACTGTCTTGGTTGACACGTCTCTGTAACATCGCGTGGCAGTCAGGGACAGTCCCTCTGGATTGGCAGACTGGGGTGGTGGTTCCCCTTTTTAAGAAGGGGGACCGGAGGATGTGTTCCAACTACAGGGGGATCACACTCCTCAGCCTCCCGGGGAAAGTCTATTCCAGGTACTGGAGAGGAGGATCCGACTGATAGTCGAACCTCGGATCCAGGAGGAACAATGCGGTTTTCGTTCTGGTTGTGGAACGCTGGACCAGCTCTATACCCTCCATCGGGTGCTCGACGGTTCATGGGAGTTCGCCCAACCAGTCCACATGTGTTTTGTGGATTTGGAGAAGGCGTTCGACCGTGTCCCTCGTGGTATCCTGTGGGGGGTGCTTCGGGAGTATGGGGTCCGGGGCCCTTTGCTAAGGGCAGTCCGGTACTTGTATGACCAAAGCAGGAGTCTGGTTCGCATTGCCGGCAGTAAGTCAGACCTGTTCCAGGTGCATGTGGGACTCCAGTAGGGCTGCCCTTTGTCACCGGTTCTGTTCATAATTTTTATGGACAGAATTTCTAGGCGCAGCCAAGGGCCAGAGGGGTCTGGTTTGGGGACCACAGGATTTCATCTGTGCTTTTTGCAGATGATGTTGTCCTGTTGGCCTCATCGAACCTGGACCTTCAGCGTGCCCTGGGGCGGTTTGCAGCCGAGTGTGAAGCGAGCGGGATGAGGATCAGCACCTCCAAATCCGAGGCCATGGTTCTCAACCGGAAAAAGGTGGTTTGCCCTCTCTGGGTCGGTGGGGAATCTTTGCCCCAAGTGGAAGAGTTTAAGTATCTTGGGGTCTTGTTCACGAGTGAGGGAAGGATGGAGCGTGAGATTGACAGACGGATCAGTGCAGCGTCTGCAGTGATGCAGTCGCTGTACCGGTCTGTCGTGGTGAAGAAGGAGCTGAGCCGAGAGGCGAAACTCTGGATTTACCGGTCAATCTACGTTCCTACCCTCACCTATGGTCATGAGCTTTGGGTCATGACCGAAAGGACCAGATCCTGGATACAAGCGGTCGAAATGAGTTTCCTCTGCAGGGTGGCTGGGCGCACCCTTAGGGATAGGGTGAGGAGCTCAGTCACCAGGGAGGAGCTCGGAGTAGAGCCGCTGCTCCTCCGCGTCGAGAGGGGCCAGCTGAGGTGGCTTGGGCATCTGTTTCGGATGCCTCCTGGACTCCTCCCTGGGGAGGTGTTCCGGGCATGTCCCACCGGGAGGAGACCTCGGGGAAGACCCAGGACACGTTGGAGAGACTATGTCTCTCGGCTGGCCTGGGAACGCCTCGGGGTCCCCCCGGAAGAGCTGGAGGAGGAGTCTGGGGAGAGGGAAGTCTGGGCATCCCTGATTAGACTGTTACCCCCGCGACCCGGCCCCGGATAAGCGGAAGAAAATGGATGGATGGATGTTTTATCTTTTCAGATTCAGAAGTTATTTTTTTCGTTTCAAATTGAATTTTTTTCACTTTCAAATCTGTATTTCGGTTTCAGATCCCTTCTTTTCACCTACAAAACTTTTGGCCCTGATGTGGCATGGGGGGGAGGGGCGTGGCCTCAACTGAGAGGGGCGTGGAATCATGAGTGACAGCGTGACAAAAAGGCTTAAGGACCGTAAATATCCTGTACTTAATGTGTGTCTGTTTATCTGCACAGTCTGGTTTAACTGA
>NC_043964.1:54874774-54949774 GCF_902148855.1 Sphaeramia orbicularis | reverse complement strand
GACTGTGAAATAAATATATATAATGTATATTTATGTATTATATTTAGATAATACATATTTATCTAGGGTTATCCATAGCAGGAAATGTAGCTGGCACTGCAGTAGCAGCATATACCAGTGCTATCTGCTCAAGTCATGTGGACTTGTCTAGGGTTTGCTTAACTTTAAATAAACCTAACTTGCTTAAAGTTAAGTACAGTTGTGAGTCACACTTTGTAAATTTTGAGAAACGTAATTCTTTTCACAGACTTTCAAGTTGCACTAACTTAGCAACATTAGCTAAGTGAATGTGCACTCCTATGTATTGCAAGCTATTGGAAGCGCATAGCTACCATTACGGAGCCTGCTTCTCCAAACCCTACTGTAGAAGTTGACTGCTGTCAGCGTGAGTCAAAGATAACACCAAATGCACATGACTGCATTTAATCTGTGTCTTCAGTAACTGGCAAGTGCGATACAGGACCCAAAGGAAAGTGAACCAGATCTCCATGCATTCTGACTGGATGAGAGTACACAGTACGGTGGCTCATGACAGTCAAACAGTATCATCATTCAGCCAAATGATCTACACCTACCAAGCAATCCAGACTGGAATGCATTAGTGTTCAAAGTCAGTACTGATATTCAGGAAGATATGATACTTGATACCATTTTTGACACCACAAGGGAGAAAATGATAACAGATTAAAGGAATAAAAAAATATTTTTGATAGTAAGAACAATGCTGAATGCAGTTCTCTGAGGTGTATCAATGTGTGTCATTCCTAAATGTGTATCCAGCTGGTTTATCTTGCTTTAATAAAATAATAATAGTAATGCATTTACATATGAATTTGTTCAGGAAATTTTGTCTATGCAAGTAGAGCTATTTTTGTTATGTTATGTTGTAAACAACATCTTGTTTATTTGCATTACCCCTCCATCACGAACCAGTGCCTACCTATAACCTCCCCAGTATTTAAGGTATTCTAAATCCTGTTACGCAGTTTCTAAGCTAGTCACCTACAGTAAACATCTCCTCACGATCTGCTAGCTGACTGTCCTCTGAATATGCTCTGAAAAGTTCAGTCTGTGTGAACAACCCAGGCTGCACCAACCAGCCAGTCACTGACAAGAGGTACTGGGGGTTTGCATGCATGCACATGAAGTGGGGGTGGGAGAGTAGAGTAGATGAGAGAAGTTAGCTATAGGAGAGCGAGGACGGTAACACCGACAGAGAGACAACGAACAGTATTTTTTTGAAATTTGATATGGCTGACACAGGACCAAAAAGGAGACATTCAGGCGCTCATCTGGCCAAGAAGAGGGAAAAGGAGAAGGAACGAGCCAAGTCCTGTATTTATGCGTTCTAACCCTTATATGCATTCACGTCAGGGAGCACGAGAGGGGGAGAGGCAGAGATGGGGAGGGGCGAGAGACTATGTTTTGTTTGATAACATTTTTGAACGTCAACAGATGTGACGTCAGCCAACCATGCTTAGAGTACCTTTAACCTTATGACTTTTTTGTGACTGATTACATTTTTTTTGTCATTTGTTATGCTCCATTGTGTTTGCCTATTCCTGACATGATTATGAATGAAACTGGATCCATTGAGTTCCCTGCCTGCCATTTCCTGCATTGGATTCACCCAGGGGCATAGCCTTCATTTCAGAAGTGAAGGGGACAGATTGTTCAGGAGCAAGATGATTATAATCCTATAGATATTTCCTTAACCAGTTATAATGTCTCCTCACCTGTGAAGCCTCTCATTGACAGTCATCGCTGCTGCTTGGTCCCTGTCCTGATCCCTGAGGACTGCCTTCTGTCTGCTCTTTCTATTGCAATTATGGGCAATAAATATACGCAAAGAAAATCTAAATTGAGGGTAGAAATTAAGAAGAGTAGTTACAAAATATCTGTGGATATTACTCTAATTTTCACTCTCATCCTATAGATGTTTCCTTAACAAGCTATAATCTCTCCTCACCTGTGAAGCCTCTCCATGACAGTCATCACTGCTGCTGCTTGGTCGCTGTCCTGATCCCTGAGAACTGCCTTCTGTCTGCTCTTTCTATTGCAATATGAACAACAAATATATGTAAAGAAAATTTAAATTTAGCGTAGACATTAAGAAGATTAGGCATTAAATAACTTTGGAAATTCATGTCAAATTTACCTTCCAGCAGGACAATGACCCTAAACATAAAGCCAGAGCTACAATGGAATGGTTTTAAACAAAACATATTCATATGTTAGAATGGTCCAGTCAAAGTCCAGATCTAAATCCAATTGATAATCTGTGGCAAGATCTGAAAACTGCCATTCACAAAGGCTCTCCATCTAATCTGACTGAACTTGAGCTGTTTTGCAAAGAAGAATGGGCAAAAATTTCAGTCTCCAGATGTGCAAAGCTGGTAGAGACATACCACAAAAGACCTGCAGCTGTAACTGCAGCAAAAGGCAGTTCCACTCAGGGGGACTCAGGGGGGCTGAGTACTTTGAACATTGCACTTTGCAGTTTTTTATTTGTAAAAAAAAAAAAAAAATTAAACCGTAAATTTCCAATAAAATATATCTATGCTTGTGGTTGTAACGTGACAAAATGTGGAAAAGTTCAAGGGGTATCAATACTTTTGCAAGTCACTGTAGCTTACATATGTAATGTCATTATTATGTTGCTGTTAGAAACATAGCATTCCATGACTGTACAATGCCAGATTTTTTTGTGACTCTGCTATAGTTGCTGCCTTCTAAACAAAAGAAATGTGTTGAACAAACAACTTATTCACAATAATATATTATGTAGCCATATTTTCAAATCTACACTCAACTTTGATGGACAAAGTTGCATTTCTGTTAAAAATGATGATACTTGCATAAAGCATTTTGATCTATAATACAAAATAAATAAATTATTATTGTGTTTGAGACAAATTATGATCTTAGATCCATAGCTCCATTTATGACTTTGCTGATTTTTTTTCTGCAAGTTACTAAAATGGACTTGTCTCTGTCTGTATGAACCATCGATGGAGCAAACCATGTTGATAGCTTGCTATTGCTAGTTAGCCTACATCGATCTTCTCTAGACCCACATGCCCCCCAACAACCATTTTAAGATACCTTAATGGGGAGGCCTTGTGCGTGTGCAGCCTTTTGTTGATACACAAATGATTAGAGTTAATTAACTTACTGACCTTCCTGCTTTATCAAAATAAACATTGTTATGTGTAGATTTTGGTTGATTTTGCATTCATTTATCATTGTTGCATGGGTGGAGTGCATGGTTGTTGAAATACAGAAACCTGAGAAAATAACCCACTGTATCAATAATATTATACTCACAAAAACAAAGGGATAGTTCATATACTACTCATTTATTTTCTTTTTCTTCTTCTTTTCCTTTCATCTTCGAAGCAGAATAAGAACACAGTGGGGACCAACACAGTAGTATTTGTTGTCATATGCTCTATGTCAGTTGTATTTAGTTCGAGGGACCCAAAACATTAAAGATGCACACTGTATAATGACTGACAACAATAAAGCCTCAAAACTCAAGAAACTCAATCTAGATGCAGAGTATAGAATTAGATCATTTTATACCAAAATGTGAAGAACTTGTTAGCTGTGGTTGATGTGAAACAGATCACTAAGGTTTGGAGTGATTCACATGGATCCAAATGGTCTGGGATAGAGGTAATAGGTTTTCATAACATGCATCCTTCGTTTTTGTCTTTCCTCAGCAGAGTTAATCTAATCTTGATTTAACCAAAGGTGAATGGAAGTAAGACTTATCAACATGCCATAAAGGGTATATAGCACTGCTGGATGAGTTTCAGTATTATGAAAATTGTAAACAATACTGCATATTAGGTGAGCAGTATTTGTGAATGTAGTTGAACTTAATACTACTACTACCACTATTACTAATAATAATTATTCTTTTAATTAATTAATTAAACACTCATATAACGCACAATTCAATCCACACATAACTACAAAGATCAACACCACCTCCAATAGCCAAAGCTAAATTTTGTGAAATCACGCACCACAGCCCATCCCCCACTCCGGACAGGAAGCGTGTCTCTTCCTGACAGCCCAGCGCATGCGCCACGGTCAATGTTGGAGGGAATGACAGCAGGATGTCATGAAGGAGTAACCTTCTAAGGTAGGCAAAACATTTTATTGCAATAGCAGGACTTTGTGCAGTGCGCCAACCGTGTAATGACTGTGACATCAGTAAAAATGTGCCGCTTCCGAGTTTCTGTTGAATTGGTGCAGATGACCGGACGTTTTAGCCCTGATGCTAATGACGCTAACGACGCTAACGTAGCATTAGCATAGCGGCGCTATGCAGGCTAATGGTAAGGTAAACTAGCGGAGTGAGTGACAGACGCAGGTGCACTAATTAGTTTGGGGGCAGATGAGTTGAGGGGTGCGCTGCGCAGATTAGCGTAGGTCTTTCTGAACTTTTTTTTGTGAATGTCGCTACAGTTTATGGTAAAAACTAATGATACAGTCTTTGGAGGAGGGGATAGCTCATTGAATTTTAAGTAGATTTTGCTGATTGCATTGACACTGAGATTTGCACTGAGATTTTCAATCAGTTATGGTTTAAATTTTGACAATGTGTTTAGTGTATTGTAATGAAAACACATTGTTCAAATTATTAAATTAAAAACTGTGTTCCAGGACTATACATCATCAGATTTTAAAGGGGATCTATAAATGACTATACTTATCTTGTGTGTATAATACAAATAAGCAATGTGTTTGATAGATTAGGGTTAATACTTCGATGATCTACACATTGTATTTGCTTTTTAAGAGGTTTTTATTATGAGGGTTAATAGTATGCATTAGTGTTTAGGTACGGCATCAATACAAAATTATGTCCAAGCATTTACAAAAGCAATGAATGGTACATGCTAGTTAACTGAGAATCTGTTAACTAATCTTGGTGACTCTCATAAATAAAAGTCTCCTCTCCAACAGATGAGATGGCTCACATTCGAAGTACAATGGAGAGAGTGAGGAAGAGAAAACGAGTCACTCCACAACAAGATGCAGAGCAACACATTCACTTGAAAATTGATAAGGCTGGACTCGAAGAGCGTTTTATCAATCTGCACAAAGGTTAGTTTTTAGATTTTTGATCTGATTTATGTTTTTTTTTTTTTGTATTAAGTCAGCACTGCATCTGATGCATATCTCATTTTTAATGGTAACTTTGTACAGGCTATGTGGATTGGGAGAGCTGGATTATGCAGTATTTTTGAGCCATTTTGGTAATATTTGGTTAAATTTTCTGTACATACATGTATTAATGAATCAGATGCTCAGAGAAATAACTCCACCCTACAATGCTGCCCACCCAGTATTTTTTTTCCCTGCTACAAGGTCATGCCATGTCTCTATATCAATGCAGAGTCTTCATGTCTGCATTATGATGTATCTTGTGATCAAAAAATGTCCGCACTTGTATTCATTACTTGTTGTATAATTGTGAATTTAGTAATACTCTGGTTTTGAAAACCTCCAAGGCACACCAGGACTTTTCTGATGGCCCACCATTTGGAAACCACTGCTCTTCTGATTTAAAATATGGCAGGCTGCTGTAGTAGATGAAAAATATTGATATGGTGTTTGCTTTTTCCTTATTTTAAAGGTCGGGGTGTTTTTGCTACTGAGGATTTCAGAAAAGGAGATTTTGTGCTTGAATACCGTGGCAACCTTCTCAAACAGGACAGCCCCCTTCATTTGAGGCACTATGATGACACTGAAGCAGTGTTCCTGTTTGATTTTAAGTGGAAAGGGAAAAGTTATTGGTAAGTAAGCGTGAATATGCTCCTTCCTTGCATGTGTAATCAGTAGGAATGCATGACATGGGCAGTTTTTTTCCCCTTTCTTCCATGCAAATTAAATAGAA
The DNA here is from genome assembly GCF_902148855.1 of Sphaeramia orbicularis. NCBI lineage: Eukaryota > Metazoa > Chordata > Actinopteri > Kurtiformes > Apogonidae > Sphaeramia > Sphaeramia orbicularis. The sequence continues at coordinate 54,943,860 of NC_043964.1, read as the reverse complement.
AAAAATTCCAATAGAAACCACTGATGAATATATTACCAACAGGAATGTTTAATGTAGAGACGTGTTGCAGGGATGACTTAAATTATCATACTGGTGTCATGCATCAAAAGATGTGAATGACACATTCTTGAAGCACTTTAGAAGAGTTTTTAAATTATTGAGATATATATTGTGTATCGTGATATAGCCTGAAATTATCGTGTCGCCCAGCCCTAATCTGTACAGTTTTATACACGAGAAAACTCAAATGAGACATTTGATGGTTAAATATGTTTAAATGGCTTAAACTCCTAAAACTCCTTCCTGCTTCACCTGATCTCAGTGAAACTCCGCACAGAGCGTGGGTGCTTCACGAGCATTTGGATTCTAGAGTTCCATGCCTTCACTGGCCTCATGTAAAAGGGATATGCACTCTAAATAAAGTACATTGTGTCAGGCGAAAATTGAAATATAGTGTAAATCTTCATTTAATCAGCCCCAGTAACAGATATTGTGATGCTTTCTCCTCTACAATAAACCCACAAGGGTTACCTTTGTTTTGATATTAAGATTATTCATATAGGTCTTGTAGTTGCAGAGATATTCTGTATTTTTCGTCCAGCTCTAGATTCATATCATACTTAAATGGCTTGCTCAGCGGTTGAATCAAACTTTCCCTTTTATCAAATCTTTCTTTATCCAAATTTTACATGATATTTTTAACTGTCTTAGTATGCTTAACAATGTATACAAACCAAGTAAGTAACTTTAACTCTGATCTTTATTGTTCTTTTTCTTAAGTCTTGATGCATCAGTTGAAGACAAGTCGCTGGGAAGGCTTGTGAATGATGACAACAAAAAGCCTAACTGCAAGATGAAAACTATTGATATTGGTGGGATGCCACATCTGTGCTTGTTTGCAATAAAAGACATTACCCCAGGTGAAGAAGTAACTTACAACTATGGGAATGCAGACTGGCCTTGGCGCAAGCAGGTACACCAGCATATCATGGATAATTGAATATGGAGCAATTTAACAAATGTTCGACTTTTCCTTTCAAATGATGAAAATATTACATAAGGTTAAATTGTGATAAAATTTGTTTAGGTTGTTTGAGTATGAATGTAACATGCTTTCCATGACGTGTCCTGGAAATGGGTGGTATCCAGTTTTTGATGCATTTAAGCCTTGCATGAATTTAACTTGGTTGAACGTCTGTTAACACTGAGCAGTTAAAATGTTCCCAGACTTGACATAAATGGAGCCACCTTCATCCTCACACACTTAAATACAAACTTTAAGTCTTGTTGGTTTCTTAAATTGTATCTTGTTTCTGTTTCCAGCAGAAATCATCACCTGAAGTCAGCGAGCAGACTGTGGATGAGAGTGACAGACCTCAGGTAGGAGCCAGATTATAACACACTACTTAATCTCGCAGAGATCAGACAGTATTGGTTATCTGTGTTGTATATAGTGGGTCAGTGAGTATGAATGACGTCCCAGCACAGTCTTAAAGCAGCCCAAGTAGTCTGTGTCTGTAAGTACTTCTCATGTCTGTTGTTGGGATGGACTCTGTTTGTCAGTTACCACGCTACAAGTTTGGCTGGACTGATAAACTGGTGTCTAAAGGTTTCATCTAACGGGACGTCCCCAATTAGGTTTTGGTAGCAGGTGTGTGTGTGTTTTGAACAACCCCAGAAGTATGGCTCGACTAACAAACTGGTGTCAAAAGGTTTTGTCTACCAGACGTCCCCAAATAGGTTTTGAGTAGCAAGTGTGTGTGTTTTGAACGACCCCAAAAGTATGGCTAGACTGACCAACTAAACTAAGTTTAACTTGGTTGAACGTCTGTTAACATTGAGCACTTACAATATTCCCAGACTTGACATAAATGGAGCCACCTTCATCCTCACACACTTAAATACAAACTTTAAGTCTTGTTGGTTTCTTAAATTGTATCTTGTTTCTGTTTCCAGCAGAAATCATCACCTGAAGTCAGCGAGCAGACTGTGGATGAGAGTGACAGACCTCAGGTAGGAGCCAGATTATAACACGCTACTTAATCTCGCAGAGATCAGACAGTATTGGTTATCTGTGTTGTATATAGTGGGTCAGTGAGTATGAATGACGTCCCAGCACAGTCTTAAAGCAGCCCAAGCAGGCTGTGTCTGTAAGTACTTCTCATGTCTGTTGTTGGGATGGACTCTGTTTGTCAGTTACCACACTACAAGTTTGGCTGGACTGATAAACTGGTGTCTAAAGGTTTCATCTAACGGGACATCCCCAATTAGGTTTTGGTAGCAGGTGTGTGTGTGTTTTGAACAACCCCAGAAGTATGGCTCGACTAACAAACTGGTGTCAAAAGGTTTTGTCTACCAGACGTCCCCAATTAGGTTTTGGTAGCAAGTGTGTGTGTTTTGAACGACCCCAGAAGTATGGCTAGACTGACCAACTAAACTAAGTTTAACTTGGTTGAACGTCTGTTAACATTGAGCACTTACAATGTTCCCAGACTTGACATAAATGGAGCCACCTTCATCCTCACACACTTAAATACAAACTTTAAGTCTTGTTGGTTTCTTAAATTGTATCTTGTTTCTGTTTCCAGCAGAAATCATCACCTGAAGTCAGCGAGCAGACTGTGGATGAGAGTGACAGACCTCAGGTAGGAGCCAGATTGTAACACACTACTTAATCCAGTGGTTCTTAACCTGGGTTCGATCGAACCCTAGGGGTTCGGTGAGTCAGTCTCAGGGGTTCGGCGGAGGTCAAGACACACACTCGACTCATTAGTCGGGTGTGTGTGTCGGGCTAGGTCTGTGTATGTAAACAAACGGCTTCGGAGACTCTTTCTCTGATTGACACCCAATATACGCAGTGTATTGTTGTTGCTTATAACACTACAACACATCCGGAAGTGTTTATAATCTCTTCGACTCGTCTGACGATGAATTATTTTCCACATCGTTGTTATGACTTTTGCTACTTCCTGTTAACCACGGAGGCAGCCATGTGTAGCGTTTGTTTACATTTTCAGTCACCGCACTGGTCAGTTACAATCATGTGACAACCGACGCACCGTCGCGGATGGAGAAAGAGAGTGGCACTTGCCAAGGTGAAGCCACGCATTTCTGAACTGGTCTGTCAAAGGCAACAGCAGAAGTCACACTGATTTGCAGTAAATATTCATTATTATTGTAGCCTGATGGAAATTAGGTGATGGGTGTGTGTTAAAAATGATAAATAGCATAAATACAATAAGTTCATTATTGGAATACATAAGGTTAAAAATTAAAACCATTTCAGTGTGGTAGTATTACAAAAGGTCATGTCTTTGTGAAAAGGTATGGAATTTGTTGTGACTTCATGCACTGTATTGGTTTTGTTCTTTGAACACAGTGATGTTAATGCACAGTTCATTTTGTGCACCAGTAAAACATATACCTGTGTCTTGAATTTGAAAAAAATAAAATTATATTTTTTAATAAAGAAGGGTTCGGTGAATGCACATATGAAACTGGTGGGGTTCAGTACCGCCAACAAGGTTAAGAACCACTGACTTAATCTCTCAGAGATCAGACAGTATTGGGTATCTGTGTTGTATATAGTGGGTCAGTGAGTATGAATGACGTCCCAGCACAGTCTTAAAGCAGCCCAAGTAGTCTCTGTCTGTAAGTACTTCTCATGTCTGTTGTTGGGATGGACTCTGTTTGTCAGTTACCACACTACAAGTTTGGCTGGACTGATAAACTGGTGTCTAAAGGTTTTATCTAACGGGACGTCCCCAATTAGGTTTTGGTAGCAGGTGTGTGTGTGTTTTGAACAACCCCAGAAGTATGGCTCGACTAACAAACTGGTGTCAAAAGGTTTTGTCTACCAGACGTCCCCAAATAGGTTGAGTAGCAAGTGTGTGTGTTTTGAACGACCCCAAAAGTATGGCTAGACTGACCAACTAAACTAAGTTTAACTTGGTTGAACGTCTGTTAACATTGAGCACTTACAATATTCCCAGACTTGACATAAATGGAGCCACCTTCATCCTCACACACTTAAATACAAACTTTAAGTCTTGTTGGTTTCTTAAATTGTATCTTGTTTCTGTTTCCAGCAGAAATCATCACCTGAAGTCAGCGAGCAGACTGTGGATGAGAGTGACAGACCTCAGGTAGGAGCCAGATTATAACACACTACTTAATCTCGCAGAGATCAGACAGTATTGGTTATCTGTGTTGTATATAGTGGGTCAGTGAGTATGAATGACGTCCCAGCACAGTCTTAAAGCAGCCCAAGTAGTCTCTGTCTGTAAGTACTTCTCATGTCTGTTGTTGGGATGGACTCTGTTTGTCAGTTACCACGCTACAAGTTTGGCTGGACTGATAAACTGGTGTCTAAAGGTTTCATCTAACGGGACGTCCCCAATTAGGTTTTGGTAGCAGGTGTGTGTGTGTTTTGAACAACCCCAGAAGTATGGCTCGACTAACAAACTGGTGTCAAAAGGTTTTGTCTACCAGACGTCCCCAAATAGGTTTGAGTAGCAAGTGTGTGTGTTTTGAACGACCCCAAAAGTATGGCTAGACTGACCAACTAAACTAAGTTTAACTTGGTTGAACGTCTGTTAACATTGAGCACTTACAATATTCCCAGACTTGACATAAATGGAGCCACCTTCATCCTCACACACTTAAATACAAACTTTAAGTCTTGTTGGTTTCTTAAATTGTATCTTGTTTCTGTTTCCAGCAGAAATCATCACCTGAAGTCAGCGAGCAGACTGTGGATGAGAGTGACAGACCTCAGGTAGGAGCCAGATTATAACACGCTACTTAATCTCGCAGAGATCAGACAGTATTGGTTATCTGTGTTGTATATAGTGGGTCAGTGAGTATGAATGACGTCCCAGCACAGTCTTAAAGCAGCCCAAGTAGGCTGTGTCTGTAAGTACTTCTCATGTCTGTTGTTGGGATGGACTCTGTTGTCAGTTACCACACTACAAGTTTGGCTGGACTGATAAACTGGTGTCTAAAGGTTTCATCTAACGGGACGTCCCCAATTAGGTTTTGGTAGCAGGTGTGTGTGTGTTTTGAACAACCCCAAAAGTATGGCTCGACTAACAAACTGGTGTCAAAAGGTTTTGTCTACCAGACGTCCCCAAATAGGTTTGAGTAGCAAGTGTGTGTGTTTTGAACGACCCCAAAAGTATGGCTAGACTGACCAACTAAACTAAGTTTAACTTGGTTGAACGTCTGTTAACATTGAGCACTTACAATGTTCCCAGAAAAGGCCACTAAATAGCTTCATATTTGAAAATGAAAGTTTGGGGTTTTTTATCTGGGTTTACACAGACTTTTGATTATTCCACTACATGTGTTCCTAATAGGGCTGTCAGTTTTTCAAAAAAATCAACTTTTACAGGTCCTTTTAAATCCATCCGAATACGTGAGCCCACAAGTTTGTTTAGCAGCTGCTCCATGGTTTTGTTCCTTAATGTGCGCTACTGCAGTTCTCACCAGAAGCATTTCAGAAGCATTTCAGCAGTCGAGTGTTTTCCCCGCCTGATCATGTTTACTTGCTCAGATGTTTTTTGATTAGGTCCTCCTTCCTCGCTCTTGTGCGTCAACCATGGATAAGCAGCCTACGTAGTAAAATTGTTTTCTGTCTTTATGATCGTGAGTCAGGGTGTTTTATTTTGAAAATTAACCGGTTTCTACCCCCCTTTTCTATGTCTGACTTCCTGCCCGTTCAATCTGCTCTGTGTAAATTGTGTAAATAGACTTGCTGCTTAATGTCTGTGGAGCCGTGAGCCGCTTCTGGGATGAAGCTAAAACGTGCTGCAGCGCTTCTGGTGTAAACACGAACATTGACTGGAATGGGTGCATATCAGCTTGAGTGCTGCAGTGCAGCCATAAAGCAGTGCAGCCACGCCAATTAGCTGCTTTTTAGAAAGTCGACAAACAGCCTTATCTTTGTCCGTGACTTTGCCATCCACAGTGTAGAACCCAAAATACTTCCACAAGCTGCTTCTCAGATGTTTTGGTGTCGTGAATGTCCACTCAGGACGGCTTTCCTCGCTATTGTCCTTCATTTTTGCAGCAAAACTTCAACATTAGCTTCGTTTAGTGATAGATAGGGCATGCAATTATATTGATTTCATAGTGCGCCCTATTTTGGATCACACTGTCTGATGTACCTATTGAGACTGCAGCCGACATTTCGAACAGGTAATTACAGCTCGAACATGAACTTTTCACATCATGTCCCAACGAATGTTTGAAACTCAAATATAAAGTGCCCTTGTTCCTTTGATTTTTTAAAAAATTCAAATTCAACAAATGTTTTCTTAATTTATACTTTATATAGAAGTTTTGCACACTCCCTGGGATCTCTGGCACCCCCAACCCCAGGTGGAGAACCACTTCTGTAGAGAACAGCATGAATTTAATTTAATGAGCGTTCAATACAAGTGTGACAGTGCAGATTGCACGATATCAAAACATTGCAATTCATAATCAGCAATGCAGTACAATATTCTAGAGCCAAACCCATACCAACATGGGTTTGGCTCTGAAACCACCAGTTTTCTTTTTCTTCACACAGTGCATAGGGTCTAAGGTTTGATACATTTTCATGTTGGCCAAAGAGTGTTCACTCACATGCTTACATATATGCTTTTTGTCTTTTAGCTGTTATCTGGTCCTGTAGATACATCAGTAATGGAAGATGAGATCAACTTCAACAGCAGCAATCCAGGGGCAAATAACAGCCATTTTTCATCTTTCAGTGTAATCACTATTACACCATTGCACATTTTTGACTGTAAAGTGTCTTGTTTCCAGGTAGTGTTTGCTTTGCTCAACAAGGTCTTACCTAATTTAATTGCTGTCCTCATAGTCTCGAATGGCCAAACTGAGAAAGCACCATGAAGAAAGCTTCAATCGACACAAAATTGCAGAGGAGCAGCGAAATGCTGAAGAAAGACGGCATACCGCGATTCTGTTAAAGCGTGCACGGCTGGCTCGGGAACTGGCAGAACTGGATGCTCTTGTGAGTAATGTGAACATTGCTGTATGCCCAACTCATCATGTGTATTACCAGGAGATTCACTGCAAACCCAGCAGTATTGAATATCCTGTGTGTACAAGGGAACTGAACTTGAAGTAATGATTTCAAAATTCTGCTTAAATATTTGCAAGTAAATGTTTAATGATCAAATTAGAAGTAAATTTGAAGGTATAGGTACTTATTCAGTTCAATCAACTTAACCTCCTAATCAGATGTGTCACTCTGTACCGTGAGTAGCTGATGACAGCTGCAAATCTGGGGAAGAGGGCTGAATTAATTAAAAAAACTTGCTATTTAGAAGCTGATGTAGTTAACTCTATGTGTAGGCACAATTCTGTAGGTTTGCTTAAAGTCTTGCCCACACCACTACCTTATTTGTTACATGCCAACTCAGTTATATATACTGTGTACAACTTCTGAGTTGTACACAGTACACAATTGTCTCGTCTATCTTTTCACTGCAACTCTGTAGTCATGGAATCATAACTGTAGAAACTGACAGCTGTCAAACTCTGACATAGACAGAGGACAGAAGCAGCCCACCTGTAGTGTCAAAAATGTGGTAAAGAATAAGGTCAGTGTTTCTGAATACCAATACTACATGTATTTTGATTTATCTACAATATCAAAGAGAGATTAGAAAGTTACACAGTAATAATAATAAAAAAAGAGTATGAAGCATCTACACCAGGGGTCTCAAACTCCGATCCCTCTTCCAACACACCTGATTCAAATGATGAGCCTACCATCAAGCTCTGCAGAAGCCTGATAACGACCGTCAGGTGTGCTGGAAGAGGGAAACATCTAAAACATGCAGGATACCGGCCCTCGAGGATCGGAGTTTGAGACCCCTGATCTACACTGTCCAAGGTGCTTACCACGCCCACTCTGCCAACTGACAGAGACTTTTTTTAAAAAGACAATCATTCGATTAACTGGTGATGTAAGACCAGCTGCAGAAGCAACGCAGCGCTGTGTTTTGTCAAGTACAAATGGAAAACTTGCCATTGTACTCTATTTCAATCAGTCTTTAATTATTTTCCTCTTTAATGAAGAAGTGGAGCATTCTCACTCTCAGGCTTATTTATATTTAATATTGCATATTTAATTTATTTACAGGTTGATATATTTGCAGCTGTATATCCAAACAGGGAATGCAGTCATTTGCATTTTATTTTGATGAGTCTGTTTTCATTAAAAGTACTCTTGGCATCTCAGATATGGCTTTGACTTACAATTAAAAATTAAGAATTTAAAGGATAAGTTCGGTTTTTCGGTTAAATAAGGTCCAGGTGTCAAAAAAACGAACTTATCCTTTAATAATACCAAATGGATATCAGTGTAGACCCTAAAAATACAGAGACTTATTTTCTGTCTTCCTCTCAGTTATGACCACTATATGGAACCGCAGATTAGCTTCTCCTGGCATTATCACTGTGGAGTATTTGAATGTTTTGACCAAGTGAATTTGTGTGTGTAGAGGGCAAAATATAAGGCTGATCCACGTGCACACAATTTCAGCTGGACTGTTAAAATAAAGAGAACATTGAGTGCCGGTGTGTGTAGGCACTGTTTCATAAATCTGATTACTTTTTCTTTAGAGCATGCCATTTACATTTTTTGGGCACACGTGTGCTTTTAGTATAGATCCTGTGCAATGTTTTATAAATAAGATGAAGAACAGGAGGATCCAGCTTTCTGTGGCTTCAGCAAGGACACAGAGCCACATCCTTATGAGTTCTCAGTCTTGATTGGCTGAAGTGCGCTGGGATTCCAGAACATGTTTTTCCTTTTTTTCAAGACAGGGTACCGTGCCTTCTTTTATGACTTGCTGATTTTTACACATTAGTAAGAGTAAAGCATTATCAAAATTTTGTTTTTAATAACAATTGGTTTAATGTTACTGAAAGTTTCGTTATTGTACTTGAATAGAATATCATGTTTGCTTTAGTTGATTTTCTCTCTTTTCTTCAGCTGACTTCACAATCTCCCTTGGATGATGCCATTGAGGACGAGTGTGATGATGTTCAAGTATGTACAAAACTGACTGGGGCCAATGTTTACAATTACTCACATGTTCTTAATTAATCGAGCATTATTATAGCAGTGAAAGGGTTGCTATACATCTGCCTTTTTCTGAATGCAAACTGAATTTGAATATTGGAAATAGAAAGTTTGGTTTGTCCTTTTAGCCACTAGCCTCATCAGATGCTTCATCTGCGGATGAATCCACAATGGCCAGTGATTTAGTGGACAGTGGAGAGCCAGCAGCAACAACAAAGGTGACACTACTGCATTTTAACATTAGCTTGTTATTTGGTTTTCAGGAGTTTTCCACAGTATGGATAACATCAGTGTTATCATTTGACATCATTAATAAAAACATAATTCTAATTATCACTATTTTGTCAATTTTCATAATGCTGTTCAGAAATAAACTTTCTTCTTTATTTCCATAATGTTATTATCCGGGATGAGGATTGAAGTGTGATTTATCATTATGGTAGTGAATGGAAATTGTCAAAATCATGCCCTTTTAAAGGTCTGTATTGCCTATTGTTTATACAAGATTTATTCATACTGGAATGCTTTTATCCTTTTTGTTTGTCAGCCAAGAGCTCCTGTTATGTGTTCATCATCATCATCGTCAGCTTGTCCGAATCCTGAGGATTTTTCAGCGGATGACTCCAAAGGGAAGTCATTACGACAGAGAAAGGTATTCTCCTCCAATAATAAGTAAAGGTGTAACAGTATACAGAAGTCACAGTTTTGCGCATACCTTAACACAGGTATCACTGTTTAGAATGAGTTTGGTTCATTAATGTTTGACAGTAGTGCAGTTAGTGTTTTTGACCGACTTACAAATGAGATTTTTAAAAATTTTATGTAAAAAGACAATAAAACAAAGGACAATTTTTAAAAAATGTTTCATTAAATTAATTGCCTTTTAAATGCAATAACGAGACCAAGCAGATGACAACAGATTATAGAGGCTGATACCAAACTTAGCTAAAGCCACGGAGAACAGAAATGATTTAAGCCCTGCTTTAACTATCAATTGATGATTATTGGTTTAAATTTAGCAAACCTAAAGTCTTCAAAAAGATTGTTCTGCAGGTGGAGAGCTTAGAAACAAAAAGCTGCATCACCTTGTTTGGGAATGCATTAAGCAGTGAGCATACTCTCGCATGTGTCAGATTTTTATGTAAACAAAATAAAACAAAAAAACAAAAATAAATGTAATTTTAAATTACATTGTTAGTTTCTTTGGCCCTGCTTACTTTCACATATAGAAGCTACCCTAAAAACGGCAGGAATGTTGTTTATTAATTTTCTATTACTTTGTTCCAGTGATTGACACATGGTAAGTGATGCTGTCTATGTGTTAGCATGTTTGACATGTTTCCACTCTGTGGAACAATGCCAGCACAGCATCCTAACCCTTAGAGCTGATTTGAAAGCAGTGGGTGTGTCTTCCAGCTCCACTGTCTCATGAATTAGCTATAGTGCAACAGTGTCATCTTCTTTGTATTCATTTATTGTGTCATCTTTTGCTTTTTATGTTAAAAATGGCTGGAAAACAGCTTTGAGGCGCATTACTGCAATTTACTTAGTAGTGTACAATTTGATGTGTGAATTATCTCTTTTATTTAAATAAAATTTGGTAAATGTACCTTGTTTTCTCACATACAGCTAAAAGAGAGAAAGTTTATGTATGTGTAAAAAGTGCAGTCCATCTACACAGTGCAATAAACTTTGCATTTTTTTTTCCTCAAGGCCACTGCATGTAAGGAAAAATCCCCTGATGAATCTGATAACACAGACTACAATGATTCAGACTATGTTCCAGACACTGAAGGAAGTTATTCTGAGCCTGATGAGGACACAGAACTCCATCCAGTTGCAAAAAACCCTCTGCTATCTCTGCGAGATTCCCTTTTATCTTCAGCAAACCAAGCCATTGATTCTGGAACTCCTGTGAAAAACCCAACCAGAGACAACCCTAAGAAGTGGAACTCCAACACTCCAAGGAAGAGAAGGAGCTCATTTCCTCATTTGGGGAAGAGCAAGTCGAGCACTCCAAAGAAAAGCAGAGTCCAACATCTTTCTGACTCAATCAAAGTATGCCCTCCCTCAAAGTCTGGAAGTCGTCAAGTGTATAACAAAAGAAACTACTGTCTCTATTGCCTCAAGCCTTTTTCAAAAATTGGACGACACCTGGAAGCTGTGCACGGAAATGTAGAAGAGGTTGCCAGAGCAGTTCTACATCCAAAGAACTCAAAAGAGAGACGCAATGCATTAAATATTCTGAGACGGCGCGGAAACTTTGCCTATAATGCTCATGTTGTAAGTAAGGGAGCAGGAGAGCTCCAGGCCTGCTACAGACCTCGAAAAGCTAGATCTGCTGTTGAGTTTATTCATTGTTTTCATTGTCAAGGACTCTATGCCAAGAAGACTTTGTGGAAGCACATAAAAATCTGTCCAGCACGAGAAGAAACCGATGATGAATCCAGGACTGGGAAGCAGCGAGTTCGATCCAAATGTGCCCTTAAAACTGCTGTTGTTCAAGAGATTAGTGAGGGCTTGAAGAGTGTCATTTCCTGCATGAGCTATGATGAGGTCACTCTGACGATCCAAAATGACAAACTTCTGTTGCAGTTTGGACAACACCTCTTTGATCTAAATGGGTCAAGAAAGAACAGGCATGACTTGATAAGACAAAGACTTCGAGAGCTTGGGCGACTATTAGTAGTTGCTCAGAAGAAAACTCCTATACGGAAAGCAGAGGAACTCATCTATCCATCCAACTTCAACAGTGTGATATCTGCAGTGAAAGAGTTGGCTGGGTACAACACAGAGAACAACACATTTCGCACACCTTCCTTAGCCCTAAAAGTTGGCCACAGTCTGGGTGTACTTTGTGAGCTGGTAGAGACTGATAATCTGTCCACAGTTGACAGGGATGACAGCCTGGTGAAATATGCTCGCGAATTCAAGACCATTAAAAATTTCAGATGGAAGGCACTGATAACCAGAGGCGCAACAACCACTATGAAAGAGTTGAAGTGGAATGCACCACCAATTTTACCTTTCACTGAAGACGTCAAATGTTTGGACTCTCACATGGAGAAGGTTAAAGATGATGCTGAAAAAATGCTGAAACTCTGTCCCTCTGCAAACAGCTATGCAACACTTGCCAAAGTGACTCTGGCACAGGTGATCATTTTCAACAGAAGAAGAGAAGGAGAGGTGTCAAGAATGGAGTTGGCCACTTTCATGGCAAAGAAAACGTCAGAACTCAACAAGGACATGGAAGCCTGTCTCACCCCTCTTGAGAAGAAGATGTGTGATTTCTTCACCAGAGTAGAAATCAGGGGAAAACGAGGAAGAGGAGTCCCTGTGCTGCTAAAGCCATCGATGCTCTCAGCCATGGAGCTCCTAGCTGAAACTCGTGAGATGTGTGGAGTCCTCAAAGAGAACATTTACATGTTCGCTAGACCAGGTGCCTTGTCTGCTTACAGAGGGGGAGAATGCATCCAAAAGTTTGCAAGGGAGAGTGGTGCTAAAAATCCAGAGGCCTTAACATCAACAAGGCTGCGAAAGCACATAGCTACAATGTCTCAGGTACTCAACCTTCAAGAAAACGAATCAGACCAACTTGCAGACTTTCTGGGTCATGACATTCGTGTCCACAGGCAGTATTACCGCCTGCCACAGGGAACACTACAGCTCGCCAAAATGAGCAAAGTGCTTTTGGCAGTGGAGAAGGGGACCCTCTCACAGTATAAAGGCCAAGCCCTTGACGACATTGAGATTGACCCTGAAGGTATGGATGTCTGTATATTAGTACAATTAAGGTTAGATCACACCATGGCTATTGTCTCATGAGAAATGCATCATCACTGCTCTTTACCTGTAACAAACTCTTAATACTGTATTTGGTTATTTAAGTATAATGATAAAGAATCGTAACAATCTGTTTCACATTGGAGGAATGCAAATGTAGTCTGTCAAGTATTCTTTACATATTTTTCCTCATAGGCAATGTGTATATTATGTACAATATTAATATACAAAATTACTTTGTGTAAATGTGTAACTTAAGTAATGCAGGAAGTAGGGCTGCACGATTAATCGATTTTAAATCGAAATCGGATTTTTTAATTAGGACGATTTTTAAAACAGGGAAGTCGTAAAATCGATTTCATCTCTCTCGTGCCTGCGGGCCACGCGCTTGCGGGCTCCCGTAGGCTCCTCCTCCTATCAGTGACAGCGGTCTGTCCCAGAAGTCCGTGTAATGACCGGACTTTAAATGTGTTAATGAACCCGCAGTACTTATAGCAATGTAAGCTGTGGCTTCACGCACGGATCCCGCAACTGAAATAGAACTGCATTGGATCACTCATATTAACGTGGTCCACGCACGCACAACTGATGCCTGTCACTGACTTACATTGGTATCACTTCTTTGGGCCCAGATACCCAGGAAAAAAAAAAAAAAAAAAAATATATATATATATATATATATATATATATATATATATATATATTTTTTTTTTTTTTTTTTTTTTTTTTTTTAATAATTAATTTGGTCCTCTTACTTGCTAAATTTTTCATTCACAAATGTAAGTTCTGTAACACAAAACCAAATATTATTTATTTTTTGAAAGATGTTGAACTTTATTTAAAGCTGTTAGATAAATCTGGAAACAAAAAGGCAGGTATAAAAAAGGTATAAAAAACATAAGTATTTGCTCTGATTTGGACATTGTATTATAGTGTATTCCCCCTGGCAAACTTATGTTATTTTCTTGTTGTATACATTGCTTGTATACTCTACTTCATTCAATAAAGATTTAATTAAGAAAAAATAAAACTTCTGTGGGTTCATCACGTGATACCATCACAGATTTGAGGTCAGAGCAGTGCCTTGCATTGTGGGCTGCTCACGAAAACGACATGCTGACTTCTGTTGTCTTTTGTAGTTTTACCCAAAAATCGAAATCAAAATCGAAAATCGAGTTTTTAGAGGAAAAAATCGGGATTTTTTTTTTTTGCCAAAATCGTGCAGCCCTAGTAGGAAGTCCATAGTGAGTTTTTGTCTTAAGGCTACTACTCCTAAGGTTTCTTTTTTTGTACTTTTCTTACATTGTCACTTCAGAAAAAGTTGACTGTTCACAAGAACCAGATGTATCAAGTGATGAGGATGAGTCTGCCAATGTCAGCTCAGCCAGCTTCAGCTCAGCCACAGAGACCACAGCTGAAGACGACCATGAGGCAGAGGTGACATCTCCACTTCTCTCCACTTCCTCTGATGCCGCGCTCAATCAAGGTAAAAATAAGATAGGATTCATTTTTTGTATTAAGTGACAGTAATGTATCCAGTAAAACCCCAAAGTTGGGTATGATGACAGAATCTACACTGTAGTCAGCTGCTGTAGCAGTCCTATAGCAGGTTGTTGTGTTGGATAACCAGGTGGGAAGTAACAAAATACAAATACTTTGTCACTGTACTTAAGTAGATTTTTCAGGTATCTGTACTTTACTTGATTGTTTATTTGACGACTTTTTACTTTTACGCGCTACATGTGAACACAAATCTGTACTTTCCACTCCTTACATTATTAAAGAATAACTTACTTTTATTCAACTTCCACTGACATGACAACGGAACGTAAAAAAGACAGAACCAGAGACAACCAGACTTGTCACCCAACATTACATTACAGTGCCACAATGGCTGACAGTATCAGATAGACAGAAACCTGTGGTCCAGTCAGTCTTCAGCAACCTTCAGTCTTTTCAGTAACTTCTATCACCAGTAGTCACATTACCTTCACTGTCTGTGGGATAAAACAGCTCCATCACCTCTGGCTGCTGCTGCAGCTGCACGGGTTGTCAGCCTAAAACTGTGATTAATCAGATTAAAGTTTTCAGTCGATTGACAGCACTAATTTTTAGTTTTTTTCATTTTACCAAGTTATCAAACAAGTATTGTGTATAATTAACATAGTAAAAAATAATTTTTACTTTTGTACTTAAGTAAATTTCAGAGTGTGTACTTTACCCTGAGTGAAGGAGTTGAATCACTTTTTTTCAACTTTTACCAGAGTCTTTTTTCCACAAGTATCTGTACTTCTACTTAAGTACAGAGTGTGAGTACTTTTGCCACCTTTGTGGATAATTAGTAAAAGTAGTTAACATCTTCCACATTATTTTCAGATTAGTTCAAATTCATTTACATGTAATTTAAAATCACAAACTATGCCGCCTTTTTAGGAGTGTTTAAAAATTAAAAACTAGTGTAGTAAAACCTGCTACTCATGGTCTTCCATGATTTATCACTTGACCGCTGTTGTCCTTTCAAATTTAACGTTGGTACTGACAGAAGGGTAACTTGACATCACCTTTTCTCTTTTCTTTATAGAGATTTCACAGACACTTCTTAACAGAGACAACTCTAAACGTAAGTGGGATGACAGTGAGGTACGTGCTGTGGAAAGACACATGATGGACTTCATACACACTTGCAAGGTACCGCAAAAGATCGACTGTCTGCGGTGTATCAATGCAGAGCCTGACGCACTGAGAGACCGCAACTGGACTGGTGTAAAAAATTACGTCAGAAATCGAATCACTGCCTTGAAGAGAAAGGCTTGTGCTAAACAATAAGAACAGTTTTTGTTGCTTTTCAGATCATTGTTCATTTTATATTTCTCTTTTGGAGGAAATAGACTCAGCTTGTTATTTAGCTAACAGACAAAATCTTGAACTCTTCTGTTGTTAAAGTGTACTCTGGTAGAAGTATACTTGTTGATGTACACTGTTAGTTGGAAGTATACCTGTTATCTCAACCTTTTTCTGTATAAAAAATAGTGGCACTTTGAGGATGGCCCCTCCTGTTACCTAAATGGCAAATTATGGAGCCATTTGTATGTTTCTAGCCACAGAAATTGGTTCTCTGAGCTCTGCAGTCAATTATTTTTACTGACAGCACTGACCTGCTAGTCAAATTCTTGACCCCTGTACAAAATCTGTACTTTTAGAGGAGTTTCTATTTCCTCTGTTGTGCATGATGTTCACACATTGTGTTAGTAAAACACATTTTGACAGCATACCTTAGTTTGTTGGATGATGTTTATTTTTATGCAAATTTGATTCTGGTGCCAATGTGGCTAACATATTCAGTCTAAATCTTATTTAGAACAAAGTGTTTCCGATAGAATTTTATTGAATCTCAACTGTTGTTGATAGTCCTGCCAACATAAAACTTGTTAGTATGGCAAGGATTGGCCATTAGTTAAACCATTGTCCTTCAGTTGTTTTGGTTTATATTGAATAAGTTAAATAAGAATAAGTTAGTGCATTTCTTTAGATGTCAAGAGCTACTCAGGAGCAGTGTTGAGACTGAATTTGAGGGTTGAATATTCTCATAACTCAAACATAGCAAAAATACATGCTAAAATTACTTTTATAGATTTTTGTCCCCAAAGGAATTTGAGGCACCTAAAAGTGACTTTTATGAGTTTGTGTATCTGTGTACAGTTGAAGTCCCCAAAATGGACATTAAAATTATTTGTCCTCAATCTCAAGGTAAAAATTCTGGTTGGACAAAAGTTGTTTTAAACTAAAATCTGAGGTGATTTTCATAATCTGGGTATTCCTGGTGATACATCCCACTTGCTAGCATCTCTCTAAACCATTCAGAAAGTGGTGTTCCCGAAAGTAGGGTGTTTTGATGTGCGCCCCCAAAGAGGACATAAGTGAGTATACGTGTGTATGTGTGTGTGTACATGTGTATGTGTGTGTATGTGTGTGTACATGTGTATGTGTGTGTACATGTGTATGTGTGTGTACATGTGTGTGTGTATGTGTGTGTACATGTGTATGTGTGTGTATGTGTGTGTGTACATGTGTATGTGTGTGTATGTGTGTATAAATAATATAATATATAATAAATATAAATAATTGCCTGCTATATTGGAAACATCATGATGCAACAGTTTTTTCAGATCTTTTTTTTTTTTTTTTAATTATGGAATGTCCTTTGTGGTGGACAGCATAAACGTCAACAGAAAACTCCTAGCTGAGTCTTAGGAGGTTAAGGTTCTGACATCACAGAACAGTCCAAATTCTAAAACTAAGATGATCCTTTTTTTGTTGTGTTGTTTAGGGTCTACACAGACTGCCCCCATGTGGTTTGGAGAATACTGCCTTTAAAACCCTTTGGAAAGTGAGCTTAAACTGTGTCCTTAAATGTGGACATGAAAGGGTTAACGGCATCTGGGATGTTTTTAATTGAATGACAATTAATTAATCTGATTCTGAATCTGAATGTGAATCTGAATGGGATGTACCAAACCTGAAACTGGTTGCAGTGGCTGATTTTCTCTGGTTTTAAAGGCAGGTCTGAACTGGAACAGCTTCACCATAAACTATGGTGAGGAGGCGGGGCTTAGGCAAAGGCAACGCCCAGAACCAACCTGTTCTGATTACATCGACATTTATGGAATGAAAGAAGAAAAAAAAATTATAATAATTTCAGATATATGCCCCCCCCACAAACACACTTTATGGGCCTGCCCCCCATGCCCAGTTCCACCACACTGTAAAAGAAAAACCCATAAAAAAAAAAAAAAAACAGTAATATTCCGGCAGCAGGGGTGCCGAAAAAATGCTGGAAAATAATGGAAAATAACCATCTCATAAAAATACGGTAATTTTCCATAATTAAAATACAGTTTTTTGCCCTAACTTTACAAGAGATTTTGCCTTTTTTTTGGACTTTTTAATGTTTAATAAAGAATATTTACATGTATTAAAACAATCAAATTACCTAGAAATAAACATATATATATATATATATATATATATATATATATATATATATATATATATATATATATATATATATATATATATATATATATATACACAGGGTGGGGAAGCAAAATGTACAATATTTTGAGGCAGGGATTGAAAGACAGTGTATGACCAATTAGTTTATTGAAAGTCATGAGAATTTATTTGCCACAAGAAAATGTCCATAATAGAAAATGTAGAAAATGTTTTTATTCTATGTGTCCTCCTTCTTTCTCAATAACTGCCTTCACACGCTTCCTGAAACTTGCGCAAGTGTTCCTCAAATATTGGGGTGACAACTTCTCCCATTCTTCTTTAATAGTATCTTCCAGACTTTCTGGTAATAGTTTTGCTCATAGTCATTCTCTTCTTTCCATTATAAACAGTCTTTATGGACACTCCAACTATTTTGGAAATCTCCTTTGGTGTGACGAGTGCATTCAGCAAATCACACACTCTTTGACGTTTGCTTTCCTGATTACTCATATGGGCAAAAGTTTGTGAAAAGGTATGGATAATAGTGTTAGGTATGATTATGACATCAGTATATGTTTGGGTTCAAAACAACTGACGTAGTGTCTGCTGAGAAAAAACAACTAAATGTTCATTGTACATTTTGCTTCCCCACCCTGTGTGTGTATATATATATATATATATATATATATATATATATATATATATATATATATATATATATATATATATATATATATATATATATATAATTTTCAGTGAGACTCAGTTGTCCAATCCACTGATAAAAACTGTATTTGGACAGTTTATCAGTGCTTATACATGTTATACATTCACAAAAATACATTTATTCGACATTTTTGTTGTGAAACCTCCTGTAATTACACAAGATATTTGTCAATTAACAAACAAGTCTGGTTCAACTGACAGAACAAATACTTCTTTCCTTTTTCCTCGCCACTGTCACCAGTCACAAGTGTTTGCTCCTGAAGGATTCTGTTGGGTCTCTGTAAACTTAATTTGATTCTGATTTGAATTGATAAAGCACTTTGTGACTCTGTCTGTGAAAAGTGCTCTATAAATAAAATTTACTTACTTACTTTTACGGTTAATTGTCAGTGATTTTATCTCGTTTTATTTTTTATTTATTTATTTTTATTTTTTTCTTACAGTATTAAACTTTAAATTAACAGTTTAATCTCATAAATAGAAAAGAAATATTTGTGAAATTACAAAACATTTGCAAATGTATTTTAACTGTATTTTTCTGTGGAAAAAAAAATCTTTTAAAAAATGGAAATTTCATAGTTATTCACAGTTACAGTTTTTTCATGTTATTTTACATTTGACATGTAAAATCACAGTCTGTTTTTGTCATTTCATTGATATTTTCCTGGATCCTAAAAATACAGAAACAATCTGTAAAATAAACAGTGAAAATTCTGTTAAATTACAGATTTTTTTTACAGTGCAGTGGCACATCACCATTAGGCCAGGATGGGTTCAAGCACTGCACACACACACACACACACACACACACACACACACACACACACACACACACACACACACACACACACAGAAGCACTGATGTGGAGGGTTTTCTCTCATTTATTTAATTATTTATTTGACTAATAACACATGTCACCACTGATAAACACCCACAGACAAACACCCACCCACCCCTCTGAGTGGAAAAAGAGTAACTTCATATTCATGAGTGCTGGCGTATCCCACAGCACTTTTTACAGCGTACTGTCTCCATGACGACGACAACCAGTAGCGCACACAAAATCCTCATTTGATTCGGGCGGTCTCCAGACTTTGACCTGTTGTCAAATCTGAGTTGATCACCTGTGACACGCAAATCAATAGCACATGCATTTTTTAGTGCGAGCACGCACATTAACACCCGATATTTGCGATCTTTGTAAATCAGGCCCTTAGTGTCAATTATCGGACTCTGTTTAAGGTGTCAGCTGTGTGTATTCCAAACACAGTAGAAATATGTGCACATGAACAGACCCACAGACATTTGAATGCACCATACTGTTCCTGTGGTCAGCTGGAGGAAACTCAAAGATTAAACCTGTTTTCACAGTCCCAAGAAAACAATCTAATATATGCCTTCAAAGCCCCTCCCATCAAAACCCCTCCCATCAAAGCCCCTCCTTTCAAAACCCCTCCCTTCAAAACCCCTTCCTACAAACCCCTCCCTTCAAAGCCCCTCCCTTCAAAACCCCTTCCTACAAACCCCTCCCTTCAAAACCCCTCCATTCAAAGCCCCTCCTATCCAAACCCCTCCCTTAAAAGCCCCTCCCTATAAAACCCCTCCCTTCAAAACCTCTCCCTTCAAAGCCCCTCCCTTTAAAACACCGCCCTTCAAAACATCTGCCTTCAAAAAGCCCCTCACTCCAAAAACCCTCCCATCCAAACTCCTCCCTTAAAAGCCCCTCCCATCAAAGCCCCTCCCTTCCAAGCCCCTCCCATCAAAACCCCTCCCTTCCAAGTCCCTCCTTCAAAGCCCCCCCTTCATCATGTGTGTGGTGCCCTCAGTCCTCTGGTTGGCCGTTATCCAAACAGGATACACTTGAGGTTGTTCTTGAAGAAGTGATGCTGATACTTGAACTCTTGGTCACTGTTTGGAGGATGTCTGTATCTGGAGTAGGCACCAGGCTGGTCACGCTTCGACTGATGACCGATGGAGACGTGGTTACAGGAGGCAACCGTCAAGGAGCCCAGACCATCCATGAAGAACTCTGGAAGAAAAGATGAACATTTACAGCAACGTCAACTTCAGCAACGGAAGAAAGAAAGAAAGAAAGAAACAGAAGACAGATAGATAGATAGATAGATAGATAGATAGATAGATAGATAGATAGATAGATAGATAGATAGATAGATAGATAGATAGATAGATAGATAGATAGATAGATAGATAGATAGATAATGAACATTAAAAAGTTTATATACATATATATATATATATATATATATATATATATATATATATATATGCAAAAAGTCAGGGCAAAAATTTTATTTTATTCTATATTTTTATGAGATGGTTATTTTCCATTATTTAACAGTATTTTTTGGCACCCCTGCTGCTGGAATATTACTGGGGTTTTTTGTTTTTGTTTTTGTTTTTTTACAGTGCACATGACTAAAAGAAATAAGATGGTTTAGGTGAAAATGTCAGGGAAATGTGTGTGATTAAAAGTTTGAAGAGTTCCAGTGTCCACTGTACTTGTCTGAAGGATTCACAAAAGAGCTTAAATGAAAGCTCAGAGTGTCCCCTTTAAAACAATACCAAACACATGAATATAAAACATTAAACTTGTCCTTAATAAGGGCCAATACCAAGATATGCACCAGTGTCAAAATGCATTTTTTCAGTGGAGGTGGGTGACTTGAACAGCTGATGTCAGTAATCCAGCTGTGACTGCAGAAGGGTTCTCAGACCAACACGTGGACCGAACACATGATCTGTTCAGAAAACATAAGCAGCCTTTGACACCTTGAGTGGAACCGACATCCCGTCTGGTCCATGGACTGTTAGGGGGAGGAGCCTACGGTAGCCCGGAGGCACACCAGAGATGAAATGGATTTGACGATGACCTTTTTTAAAAAATAGTCCCAATTAAAAAATCTGATTACGAGTTTAAATCAATTAATTGCACCGCCCTATGTTCCAGAATCCTGAGTCCACCTGTATCAGGGCTCTGTTACTACTTCTGGAGGCATTTTCAGATCATTTTCAACATTTTGTTTACAAAGGTGTCGTTCCAGAATAAAAGTGAGACATTCCTGGAACAGGCAACGTGATATGAATTGCGCACAGATAACATGCTACTTTTAATTGGCGTGTTATCTGTACACATTAAAAGCTTTCTGCGTGTATGTGTAAAATACTACATGAGGTTTAGGGTCAGTGGTTACGAATATGTAAACCGTAGATCTTGGCGTACATTGACATGCGATCAAATGGCGTTGAATAACACGCGAAAGGATGAAAATGCGAATGTAGAGCACACCAAATGCCATAAGAACTGGCGTTACATACGACGCGATTTCATGAGATCAGTGTGGAACAGAAGTGCTGTGTAGAAGGGGCTAGGTCAGTGTTTTTCAACTTTGGGGTCAGGACCCCATGTGGGGTCGCCCGGGATTCAAATGGAGTCACCTGAAATTTCTCGTAACTGATAAAAAATTCAAACTTACTACAAAATATTTACAGTATATAGCCTAAATGTTGCCTAAAATTAACGTTTATTTGCAACATATTATAGCAAACTATTACATGATCAAAAACAAATTAATTTTAGCAAATAAAATGTCTCCATTTTGAATGTCTGGGGTTGCCAGAAATTTGTGATGTTAAAATGGGGTTGGGAACCGCTGGGTTAACCCTTTCATTCAGATGTGTACACTGGTTTAAGATGTATGTGGCACAAGATTTGATCAGTTTGAGAAAGAACAGACGATACCAAACAACTTCAAACGTGTTTGTCATAGTGGGGCTTTGTCACATATGCACTGATAATATCTAGTTTAAATATGGATATATGAATATACTATTACTATATAGGACAATATAGAATACTATATGTATTTATATTACATATGTATATGTGTTTTTGTTTGGGTTTTTTTTGTTGTTCTTTTTTAGTTCTTATTAATATCTGGTAGGATAAGATGTAAATGGGTATTATCATATTAGTGTATATAGGAAAAAGGATATGTGATATTGTTATTATAATAATAATAATAATAATAATTATTATTATTATTATTATTATTATTATTTTAATATTCATACAAAATAATAATTGCTATATAATGATCATAAGGAATAGAAATTGGGGGTAGGAGTACATAAGTTTTCATTTCTTCCTACCCCTTTTCCAGCATCTATAATTTCATTTCATTAGTTCTATCTATCTATCTATCTATCTATCTATCTATCTATCTATCTATCTATCTATCTATCTATCTATCTATCTATCTATCTATCTATCTATCTATCTATCTATCTATCTATCTATCTATTTTTGTGGCCTGTTTGCTTATCAGACATTTCTGTACCAGTACTTATATTTTGTTGGTTGATTTTTGTTTTGATTTCATTCTCTACACGTTTGAAATAAAGATTTCATTCATTCATTCAAAGGGGATTGGGAGCAAGTTAACGCAGTGTTTTTCAACCTTGGGGTCCGGACCCCACGTGGGGTCACTTGAAATTTCTAATAATTAAAAAAAAGTTTTAAATTAAAACTTACTAATAAAAATTACATTATATAGTTTAATGTTGTCTAAAATTTATGTTCATTTGCAACATAAGCAAACTATTACATGATCAAAAACATTAATTTTAACCAAAAAATTGTCTCTGTTTTGAATGTCTGGGGTCGCCAGAAATTTGTGATGTTAAAATGGGGTCACAGGCCGCCAAAGGTTGGAACCACTGGGTTAACCCCTTCATTCAGATGTGTACACTGGTTTAAGAAGAATTTGAATGCACCTCACGGTGATACTTGGACACGTCATCAGCGATAAACCTGGGGTCATAGGGTGTTTCGGGTCTTTAATCATCAGACACCGTCGCCCGGGCGACCCAACCGGGGGTGATCAGACCCCGGCTTGTGTCCAAGTAGCGCACCACGGATCCCCCCTACGGATCCGCAGCCACCGAGAGGCTTTTTCTGCGGCCTCGAGGATGTTCTTGGCGGCTTTCCTCAACTGCAGTCCTCTAATTCCAAGGAGTTTGAACACTCGCTGCAGTGAGCGGCCTGTGAAACCTCTGCACCCAATCTCAACTGGTTCGCAGCGGGCTTTCCAGCCGTTGTTAGTGGCACAAGATTTTATCAGTTTGACAAAGACCAGACTGAACCAAACAACTTCAAAAGGGGATTGGGAGCAGTTAATGCAGTGTTTTTCATCCTTGGGGTCCGGATCCCACATGAGGTCGCATGAAATTTCTAATAATTGATAAAAAATAAATAAATAAATAAATAAATTAAAACTTACTAATATAAATTTAAATTATATAGTCTTAATAAGGGGTATTAAACTCATTTTAGTTCAGTTCCACATTCAGCTTAATATGATCTGAAGTGGGCTGAACCAGTAAAATAATATAAATAATAGGATAAGAACTTTCGAGTGAAAAAAGTTAATTCTGTAATGAAAATTTTTACATTTACAAATTGCACTTGAACATAACATGAACAAATATGAACAACCTAAAAGTTTGTTAGTAAAATAATAAAATTATCATTTATACATGTGAATCACAACTTACAGATCACAGTGGATCTACAAATACACAAAACATTAAATAAAAGGGAGACTGTTATTAAAATTCCATATACTTCTATTAAGACATTTGAGATATTCACATTTTTTGTAAAAGGCTAGTCTGTAAATGTCAACATTTTTGGTTAGTTTTACTTTTTTTTACACTAAAACAAAGAGACAAATTTACAAATGTACAGTTTTCATTATTTATAAGTTATTCTGATAGTATTTCACTGGTCTGATCCACTTCAGATTGAATTGACCTAAAATTATTTGAACATCCTTGATTGTTAATATCTTCAGTGTAATTTTTGCAATTCACAAATTCATCCCAGGGGCCAGATTGGACCCTCTGGCGGGTCGGATTTGGCCCCCAGGCCGCATGTTTGACACCTGTGCTCTAAATGTTGTCTAAAATTAATGTTTATTTGCAACATAGTATAGCAAACCATTACATGATCAAAAACAAATTAATTTTAGCCAAAAAACAAAGTCTCCATTTTGAATGTCTGGGGTCACCAGAAATTTGTGATGTTAAAATGGGGTCAGGAGCCAAAAAGGTTGGAACCAGTGTGCTAGTGTCTGGGAGCCAGAGTTTGGTGGAGCTGGACCCTAGTGGCCGTCGGTGGTATTGCACTGCGCTGCTTTGCTTTGATGCCTGTCCTTGTTCAGACTAAGGAGGACACTCACCTGAATGTGCCACCCTCTGGAGTTTGGGGTCGAAGCCCACCCTCTGAACAGCGTCTGTACGAGCCAGAAAGAAATTGACCACCCCGCTGACCACAGTGCATTGTGGGTAACCAGGAAGAGGGTGGTACTTTCCCCTGGACTTCCTGTACAGACAGCCTCCTTCTTTCTCATCACCCTTTTCATAAATAATGGAAAAATAGAACTGGTTTCCTTGTACTGCCCCACCCAACTGAAAGACAAGGAAAAAAATGATTTTATGGACACGTAGCAACAAACCAGTCTGACTGTGTGAGCGTGCACGCATCATCATGGAAAACCATAATAACGTTTCTTACCACATCGAGTTCCGGGACAGCCTCCATCACCTCCACCAGCTGCTCTATCTTTGTGTCCTTTGTGAACTCAAAGTCATCATCCACCCACAGGAAATATTTGGTTGTCACTTGGGAAACAGCCAAGTTTCTGCCTGCAAACCAACCCTGAAAACAGCAGAAAAACAAGTGACGCGTTCATTCAGTGGGAACTGAAACAGGTGACTGTGGTCTTTACAATCCAAAGCTCCAACGTCCAACAAAGTAACTAAAGTAACTTGAACTGAAGCCAGCATAGATGTATGTGTATACGACTGTTTGCCTCTGGATAATATCTCCAAAAAACCCTCTGTTTTAACTGACCTGCTGTTTTCATTTCATTTCATTTATTTTTTTCTCTTTTTTTTCTGGGCTCAGCTGGCTGACAGGCAGCCGTCTGTACCGATAAGGCAGCAGCCGACACCAGCTGTACTCCCAGTCATCACTGCCCATTTTTCTGACACCTTTGCTTCTGTAACCTATTTTATTTGGACATTTTACCCAGGAGTATCTCACACTACTTTTTTTTTTTTTCCTACTTGTCTTGTCCAGCGTCCTAACAGCAGAATGGTAGTCTGGCTCCTTTTGGTGCTGAACACATTTGTTTTGCCAGGGGTAACATCATAAAGTATATGAAGCGCATTTATTTATTTTGTTCATGGCTGTGCATTTCATCAGTAAACATTCAATAATCATCAGGTAAACAAACATGTACACACCCATGCTCGAAAAGGAGCAGGATAAAGAAAATCTGATATTTCCTGCCCCCTTCTAAATAATAATAGCCTTAATGGTTAGCCAAACACAACTAACTATAAAATCCTACTGTATACAGTCAGACAAACCAAGCTAAATACATCCAAAGATAAAACAAAATGAATACAAAACCAAGTGCAAAACCACATGTCCAGAAAGTACAAAGCATAGGTAAATATAAACCTGATGAAATGATGCAAAGACATTTTACCAGTCCAAAATAAGTACATAAATATGTCACAAGATGCAAAACAAATACAAAGCCAAATGTAAAACTTATAACTGTTCATATAATCTCATTGTTCTTTATGCACTTTTTTCAGTTGGAATCTGTTTTTACAGTCCTTCAGCTCATTATGAAGAGAATTCCAGAGTTTAACACCCACCACTGATACACACATCTGCTTCACAGGTGTCCGTTAGGGTTGTCTTTACAATAAACTCACCTCTGTCTGATGTTTAAACCTCATCTTAAACCATACTTACATTATGTACTTTATTGTTATTTATTAGGCCTGTAACGGTACTCAAAATTTTCGGTTCGGTACGTTTTTGGTTTTCAAAGCCACGGTTCGTTTTTTGTTTTTTTTTTTGTTTGTTTTTTTCGGTTCGTTACGGGAAGAAAGAAAACCCCTCAAAATGTCTTTAATGCATTTATGAATTTTTGAACATTCTTCCCCCAATTTTTGGAGACAATAGAATATAGAAAAACAGGAATAATATAATTCTGCTGCTATAAATCAAATAGAAAATAAAATAAATAAAATATTACTAAATGTATTTTAAACATTAGTTTTGCACTTTTCCCTGAAAGGTAGTTTTGAACAAACAAGAAAAATCTAATCACAGTTCTGTCAGTTCACATTCTGCAGAAAAATAACAACAAAAAAATTCCACATGAAGTGCAACGTGAAGAAGAGGACAAACTGGTATTCTGTTTAAACAAACTGAAGAGAAACACTGACAACACAATGAACCAAATTATTTATTTTAGCACAGAGAACAAACTGTTCTGGACAAAAACACAGAGGGGGGGATGGGTTATTTTTCCATCGGGGGTGGGGTGGGGGGTTGGGTAGCTGGGGGTGCGGTCCATCACTAATGCTGGCATGAAACAAAAGTGAAACTTCTACATACTTTCAACGTCCAACTCTGGGTTCTATTTCTCTGTTTTACAGTGTGTGTGTGTGTGTGTGTGTGTGTGTGTGTGTGTGTGTGTGAGACAAACAGACAGACAGAGCTAGTGTCAGTGTTTAGAACTACCGTAGTTCCTAAGGGCCAAGCAGCATTTGTCTTATCTTCTCTTTCCCTGTTGTTGTCTTTCACTGGGACCTGATGTGATCCAAACTGGACTGGACTGGACTGATGGTGGAGGGTCTTCAGTCTGTTCCCTCCAGGTTCACATCATGTTTGTTGTTGTTTTTTAACCTTATATCAGCTGTTATTTCATATTTTGGGTCAATGTGCGCTCCTTCAATATGTCCGTGTGGAACTGCAGTGGATTTACAGTTCTGCATCGAACAACATCTTTCGTCCCTTTTTCTTTTTCTCTTACGGTGCCGTTTGGGTACGGCTGTGGACCGAGCCGGTTCAGTTCAGTATGTGGACCGTTACAGGCCTAGTATTTATGCTCCTCCATCCAACTGGAAAGTTCTATTTCACCTGCACATTTATACGTGTGTGTGTTTTAGAACCGATAAACTGGACAGATCTGACCTTTAGAACCCATAAACTGGACAGATCTGACCTTTAGAACCTATAAACTGGACAGATGTGACCTTTAGAACCTATAAACTGGACAGATCTGACCTTTAGAACCCATAAACTGGACAGATCTGACCTTTAGAACCCATAAACTGGACAGATCTGACCTTTAGAACCCATAAACTGGAAAGATCTGACCTTTAGAACCCATAAACTGGACAGATCTGACCTTTAGAACACATAAACTGGACAGATCTGACCTTTAGAACCCATAAACTGGACAGATCTGACCTTTAGAACCCATAAACTGGACAGATCTGACCTTTAGAACCCATAAACTGGAAAGATCTGACCTTCAGAACCCATAAACTGGACAGATCTGACCTTTAGAACCGATAAACTGGACAGATCTGACCTTTAGAACACATAAACTGGACAGATCTGACCTTTAGAACACATAAACTGAACAGATCTGACCTTCAGAACCCATAAACTGGACAGATCTGACCTTTAGAACCCATAAACTGGACAGATCTGACCTTTAGAACCCATAAACTGGACAGATCTGACCTTTAGAACCCATAAACTGGAAAGATCTGACCTTTAGAACCCATAAACTGGACAGATCTGACCTTTAGAACACATAAACTGGACAGATCTGACCTTTAGAACACATAAACTGGACAGATCTGACCTTTAGAACCTATAAACTGGACAGATCTGACCTTTACAACCCATAAACTGGACAGATCTGACCTTTAGAACCCATAAACTGGACAGATCTGACCTTTAGAACACATAAACTGGACAGATCTGACCTTTAGAACCGATAAACTGGACAGATCTGACCTTTAGAACCTATAAACTGGACAGATCTGACCTTTAGAACACATAAACTGGAAAGATCTGACCTTTAGAACCTATAAACTGGACAGATCTGACCTTCAGAACACATAAACTGGACAGATCTGACCTTTAGAACAGATAAACTGGACAGATCTGACCTTTAGAACTGATAAACTGGACAGATCTGACCTTTAGAACCTATAAACTCGACAGATCTGACCTTTAGAACACAAACTGGACAGATCTGACCTTTAGAACACATAAACTGGACAGATCTGACCTTTAGAACCCATAAACTGGACAGATCTGACCTGTAGAACCCATAAACTGGACAGATCTGACCTTTAGAACCCATAAACTGGAAAGATCTGACCTTCAGAACCCATAAACTGGACAGATCTGACCTTTAGAACCCATAAACTGGACAGATCTGACCTTTAGAACACATAAACTGGAAAGATCTGACCTTTAGAACCTATAAACTGGAAAGATCTGACCTTCAGAACCCATAAACTGGACAGATCTGACCTTTAGAACCGATAAACTGGACAGATCTGACCTTTAGAACCCATAAACTGGAAAGATCTGACCTTTAGAACACATAAACTGGAAAGATCTGACCTTTAGAACCCATAAACTGGACAGATCTGACCTTCAGAACCCATAAACTGGACAGATCTGACCTTTAGAACCCATAAACTGGACAGATCTGACCTTCAGAACACATAAACTGGACAGATCTGACCTTTAGAACCGATAAACTGGACAGATCTGATGTTTAGAACTGATAAACTGGACAGATCTGACCTTTAGAACCCATAAACTGGACAGATCTGACCTTTAGAACACAAACTGGACAGATCTGACCTTTAGAACACATAAACTGGACAGATCTGACCTTTAGAACCCATAAACTGGACAGATCTGACCTTTAGAACCCATAAACTGGAAAGATCTGACCTTTAGAACCCATAAACTGGAAAGATCTGACCTTCAGAACCCATAAACTGGACAGATCTGACCTTTAGAACCGATAAACTGGACAGATCTGACCTTTAGAACACATAAACTGGACAGATCTGACCTTTAGAACCGATAAACTGGAAAGATCTGACCTTTAGAACCTAAAAACTGGACAGATCTGACCTTTAGAACACATAAACTGAACAGATCTGACCTTCAGAACCCATAAACTGGACAGATCTGACCTTTAGAACCCATAAACTGGACAGATCTGACCTTTAGAACTGATAAACTGGACAGATCTGACCTTTAGAACCCATAAACTGGACAGATCTGACCTTTAGAACACAAACTGGACAGATCTGACCTTTAGAACACATAGACTGGACAGATCTGACCTTTAGAACCCATAAACTGGAAAGATCTGACCTTTAGAACCCATAAACTGGACAGATCTGACCTTTAGAACCCATAAACTGGACAGATCTGACCTTTAGAACACATAAACTGGACAGATCTGACCTTTAGAACCGATAAACTGGAAAGATCTGACCTTTAGAACCTAAAAACTGGACAGATCTGACCTTTAGAACACATAAACTGAACAGATCTGACCTTTAGAACCCATAAACTGGACAGATCTGACCTTTAGAACCCATAAACTGGACAGATCTGACCTTTAGAACCCATAAACTGGACAGATCTGACCTTTAGAACCGATAAACTGGAAAGATCTGACCTTTAGAACCCATAAACTGGACAGATCTGACCTTTAGAACAGATAAACTGGACGGATCTGACCTTTAGGACCCATAAACTGGACAGATCTGACCTTTAGAACACATAAACTGGACAGATCTGACCTTTAGAACACATAAACTGGACAGATCTGACCTTTAGAACCCATAAATTGGACAGATCTGACCTTTAGAACCCATAAACTGGA
Organism: Sphaeramia orbicularis; assembly: GCF_902148855.1. Lineage (NCBI taxonomy): Eukaryota > Metazoa > Chordata > Actinopteri > Kurtiformes > Apogonidae > Sphaeramia > Sphaeramia orbicularis. The sequence goes on along the minus strand of NC_043964.1, from coordinate 54,913,430 downwards.
CAGATCTGACCTTTAGAACCTATAAACTGGACAGATCTGACCTTTAGAACCCATAAACTGGACAGATCTGACCTTTAGAACACATAAACTGGACAGATCTGACCTTTAGAACACATAAACTGGACAGATCTGACCTTTAGAACCCATAAACTGGACAGATCTGACCTTTAGAACCCATAAACTGGACAGATCTGACCTTTAGAACCCATAAACTGGACAGATCTGACCTTTAGAACCCATAAACTGGACAAATCTGACCTTTAGAACCCATAAACTGGACAGATCTGACCTTTAGAACACATAAACTGGACAGATCTGACCTTTAGAACCCATAAACTGGACAGATCTGACCTTTAGAACCCATAAACTGGACAGATCTGACCTTTAGAACACATAAATTGGACAGATCTGACCTTTAGAACACATAAACTGGACAGATCTGACCTTTAGAACACATAAATTGGACAGATCTGACCTTTAGAACACATAAACTGGACAGATGTGACCTTTAGAACCCATAAACTGGACAGATCTGACCTTTAGAACCCATAAACTGGACAGATCTGACCTTTAGAACCCATAAACTGGACAGATCTGACCTTCAGAACCCATAAACTGGACAGATCTGACCTTTAGAACCCATAAACTGGACAGATCTGACCTTTAGAACCCATAAACTGGACAGATCTGACCTTTAGAACCGATAAACTGGAAAGATCTGACCTTTAGAACCTAAAAACTGGACAGATCTGACCTTTAGAACCCATAAACTGGACAGATCTGACCTTTAGAACCCATAAACTGGACAGATCTGACCTTTAGAACCCATAAACTGGACAGATCTGACCTTCAGAACACATAAACTGGACAGATCTGACCTTTAGAACACATAAACTGGACAGATCTGACCTTTAGAACAGATAAACTGGACGGATCTGACCTTTAGGACCCATAAACTGGACAGATCTGACCTTTAGAACACATAAACTGGACAGATCTGACCTTTAGAACACATAAACTGGACAGATCTGACCTTTAGAACCCATAAATTGGACAGATCTGACCTTTAGAACCCATAAACTGGACAGATCTGACCTTTAGAACACATAAACTGGACAGATCTGACCTTTAGAACACATAAACTGGACAGATCTGACCTTTAGAACACATAAACTGGACAGATCTGACCTTTAGAACACATAAACTGGACAGATCTAGTCTTTGTCCTCTCCAGTTCTTCTGTATTGTTGAACAGGTGAAAACAGCTGATTGATACGACTGTTACTTTTGGAGTTATTCATTGTTTTTAAAATTACAATGGGTTTACAGGCGGCCTGCGGAGGAGTCCATTCACAGTCGTAACTGGTGGGGGTGGGGGGGTTAACGTCCCACCCCACAACCCCCCCCCCCCCACTGTTCTGCACAGGCGGACTGTGATCAGACGGACTGGACTTCAGTGGATCCGGACACAGAACAGCAGTGAGTCGCAGTAAACCGTCATGTTCAGTCCTGGGTCAAAGTCTCCGGTCCTCTTCGACTTCAATACAAAACTAAAGGAGGGCCATTCTGCTTTTTTCTAATCTGTGTGTTACACCAGTGAGCTCAGCTCAGCTCCCCATTTTATGAACTCCAAAAAGAAAAGAAAGAAAAGAACCAGCTGAAGTCAACGGGTCCACAGAGGGGATGAGTTAGACCAGGGGCGTCCAACTCATTTTAGTTCAGGGGCCACATTCAGCACGATCTGAAGTGGGCCGGACCAGCAAAATAATATAAATAATAGGATAAGAACTGAGAAATAATGTCAACGCCAAAGTTTTCTGTGTTTTTGAGTGAAAAAAAGGAAAATTCCACAATGAAAATGTTTACATCTACGAACTGTAACTGAACATAACTTGAACAAATATGAACAACCTGAAAAGTCTTCAGAAAAATAAGTGCACTTTTATCAATATTACGCCTTAGTTTATCATTTATACCAGGGCTGTCCAACTCATTTTAGTTCAGTTCCACATTCAGCTAAATTTGATCTGCAGTGGGCCGGACCAGGAAAACAATAACATCATAATATATAAATAATGTCAATTCCAAACTTTCCTCGATGTTTTAGAGAGAAACAAGTAAAATTACATGATGAAAATGTTTACATCTACAAACGATCCTTTAAAAGAATGTGAATAAAATGAACAAACTGAATAAATAAGTGCAATTTTAACAATATTATGCGTCAGTTTATCATTTACAGACATAATATTGTTAAAGGTGCACTCACTTCTCTGAAGACATTTCAGGTTATTCACAGTTTTTGTGAAATTATACTTTGTTTTAGTGTAAATACTTGAAAATGAGTTTTGAGTATTTATAAGTTATTACAGTAGTATTTTACTGATCCAACCTGTTTTAGATCATACTGGTCTGAATGTGGAACCTAAACTAAAAGGACTGTTAATATCTTAGTGTAATTTTTGCGTTTCACACATTCATCCCCAGGGCCGGACCGGACCCTTTGGTGGGCCAGATTTGGCCCCCGGGCTGCATGTTTGACACCTGTGAGTGAGTCAGTTATGATATGAGGAAAATCAGATGTTCTGTCTTTTAAAATGGAAAGTATAAAACACAATGTGATAATGGGGCCGATCCCCTCATATGTTTGCACCTGCGCTGGAGGCATGATGTAGTGCAGGATGTGTTCTCCGGTCATCTTCTGCGGTTCAAAGCTGTCGTCCGCAATGATGATCCTGATGTTGGCGTAGAAGGTGCGTATGCTGTTCACCAACACTCGCAGCTGATCGTAGCGCAGGAAGGTTTTAGTGGTGATGGTGACGGAGGAGCTGATGTCTGACACAAGGACAAAAGCAAACATGAACACAGGAGGCCCTAATGAAGGTAAGGTAAGGTAAGGTAAGGTAAGGTAAGGTAAGGTAAGGTAAGGTAAAGTAAGGTAAGGTAAGGTAAGGTAAGGTAAGGTAAGGTAAGGTAAGGTAAGGTAAGATAAGGTAAGGTAAGGTAAGATAAGGTAAGGTAAGGTAAGGTAAGGTAAGGTAAGGTAAGATAAGATAAGATATACTTTATTGTCCCTGTGGGTAAATTTTTCCTGGACTCTGTTCAGCTGCAGTTTACAGGTGAACAGAAGAAGAAAGGCCAACAGAATAAAATGGAGAAGAACCAGATCAATAGATTTGCACCTAATATATACATATGTACACTACCAGGCAAAAGTTTGGACTCACCTTCTTATTTAAATGACATGAGCTGGACCACAGATGGCCAACAAGAGCTCAGCATCATTTAGAACTCCTTCCAGACTTTTGGAAAACATTTCAGGTGACTACCTCATGAAGCTCATCAAGAGAATGCCAAGAATGCACAAAGCAGTAATAAAAGCAAAATGTGGCTATTTTGAAGAATCTAAAATATAAAACATGCTTTGAGTTTTGTCACACCTTTTTAAACTACAGAATTCCATATGTGTTCATTCATAGTTTTGATGCCTTCAGTGAGAATCTACAATGAAAACAGTCATAAAAATAAAGAAAAACCAGGTGAGTCCAAACTTTTGCCTGGTAGTGTACATATTCATAAATAAGTTTTTGCACAGATGTGTGTTGCACATACAGGTATAATATTATTGCACCATGTATCTTATTACTGGGCAGGGCCGTAGAACTGTGTAGGGACTCCATGGACCCGACCCTACCAATATCCACTGTGGACTCACTATCAGTCCAACCGCTGTCTGTAGTGTTTAGTCAATGATTCTGGCACACAAAGGGTTAACAGCCATTCTCCGCTAAGAAGTCCTGCCTCTAACGTAAATGTCGCTCTCTGATTGGCTCTTTGGTTTCCCTAACATACATGTGATTGGCCGTCCCCGCTGTCACTCCATCTACTTGTAAAATGAACCTGCAGTTGTAACGCTAATGGAAGTTTTCAGTCTGTTTGTATTTGTTCTGTCTGAGTCACATCAGCTAGACGGATTTGAATATCAGTGGAGTCATTTACATGTACATTTGGACATGTGTGTGTGTGTGTGTGTGTGTGTGTGTGTGTGTGTGCTCGGTAATTAGGATGTAAAGGGGTCAAAGAAAAGAAAACTGGTCATAAGACCCTTCTGTAGGAGTCCCAGTGTAAGTTAGTTCAAGGGTCTAGAACTGTAGAGGCTCAACACAGATACTGAAGAAAAGACACGATTTAATACCGAACACACACACTTCTAAAAGGTACTTCTTATTTTAATGCTTTTCTATGGAAGAGCAACTATTTAAAAAACATGCATGAAGAAAATTTGTGAGGAAAATATGATAAAACCTCAAATTCCAAATGTGATTCTACATGTGATTTTATCCATGTTTTTGGGAATAAATTCCATGTAAAAATTGAATCTAAAGCCTTTTTTGTTCAGACAGTAACTGGACTGTATCCAGAATCTGTTTATATGTCATGAACCAACATATTTATGTCAGGTGAAAAACAGTAGAGAGGAGGAGGAGGAGAAGCTGTAAATTCACAGGTGAGGTTCAATAATAATGCATATGTTCGTCATTAGAATAAGGTTTGTTTTTTCAAAATGGCGCCGACTAATGGCGACATGCTACGAACCTCTCTCTCTCTGGTCTTAGTTTTGCTTCTTCTCAGTTTTCTAACGCAGCCTACATCCTCCTTCATCACCTATGACCACCAGACTCTACTGGACATCAGACAAAATGCTCCAGACTCCTTCATTTAACTGGTTATACTGGCGGACATCCTACCTGAACCCTGGCGCTCCGGCCACAAGCGTGATGGCAGACGGAAAAGAGGGAAGAGAGGCGGGTTTCTGGTGAGACTGCACCACCGTCCTACGTGGCCTCCCATACCGAACATCTTGCTTGCCAACATGCAATCTATCAGCAACAAGATGGATGAGCTCCGCTGCCGAGTCAGTGTCCAGCGGGACCTGAGGGCCCGCTGTGTATTCTGTTTCTCTGAAACATGGTGAACACCAGACCACCCGGACAGTTAGAGGGCATCTCTGTACACCGACAAGACCGGGCAAAGGAGGCAACAGGCAAGTCAAGGAGCGGCGGAGTGTGCTTACTGGTAAACAACACATGGTGCACGGACGTTGATGTAATTTCCTACTCCTGCTCACCGGTCCTTGAACACCTCACCTTAAAGTGTCGCCCGTACTATTCGCCGAGAGAATTTCCTTCCGTGCTGCTGACAGCGCTTTATATCCCACCTCAAGCCGACGCCAAGGTAGCCTTGGAGGAGCTCCACAACACCATCAGCAGGAGTGTGAGGCAGCGTCCACAGGCCATTTCCATCGTGGCGGGTGATTTCAATCACTGTAATCTCAAAACAGTGCTACCGAAATATTACCAACACGTCAGCTGTTTCACCAGAGGTCATAAGACTCTTGACCACTGTTACTCTACTATAAAAGCAGCTTACAGGTCTATCCCACGGCCTCATTTTGGCAAATCGGATCATTCTTCCGTACTTCTGCTACCTGTGTACAAGCAGGAGGCAAACAGGGAGAAAGCAACTGTGAGGACAGTACAGCGCTGGACTGCTGAAGGTGAGCTCAGCCTGCAGGGGTGTTTGGAATCTGCTGACCGCTCAGTGTTTAAACACGCTTCGAGCCTGCATGAGTATACCGAGGCAGTGACGGACTATGTTAAGTTTTGTGTGGACAATTGTATGCCGACCTGTTCATATCCTAAACAAAATCCGTGGATGAACAGGGAGGTCCGCATGAGACTGCATGAAAGGTCTGCTGCTTTTAAATCTGGTGATGAAGACCACTATAAGAGAGCCAGGCACGAGCTTAGGAGGGCCATTAAATCTGCTGAAAAGCATCATCGGGAAAAATTAGCTCAACACTGCTGCGAGGGGGACTCTAGGCGCTAATGGCAAGGCCTGCGAGCTGTCACGAGCTACAAAGCCGAGCCAAGTGGCGTCCTAAACTCCACCGCTTCTTTCCCAGATGAATTGAACTCATTCTATGCTCGTTTCGAGCATAACGCGAATTCACCTGAGCGGAGAAAGCCTTTATCTGTGGATACCAACAGCAACGGATCACCATATCAAGTGACAGAGGCTGATACACCTAAGGTTTTGAAATCTGTTCAAGTAGGTAAGGCTGCTGGCCCATTACACAGCCAACCTGTATCTGTTTTTACTGACATTTTTAACTGGTCACTTTCTCTCTTTGCATTTACTCCTCCCAATAATTTTGCGCGTTCTGGCAGAAATGCCCATATTGCATATTTATCAGGGCAAACACGCTAAATGGGTTGTGCGAGCTGTTTGCCCATTTGAGAGGCACAAACCTCAGTGCGCCCTCTTAGTAGATAAACTTCAATGTGTTTTTGCATGTGCAGTCAAGTTTGCGCACGTTTTTACACGCACAAACCTTTAGTAAATCAGGCCCATAGAGTGTTTATGGTGGAGTACACTTTGAAATTGTTCATGGTGAGGAAAAAGATTCAGGTGTGTAATCACGGAAAGATGTATTCGTGATACTTAGGCTATGAATCGGGTTTTAAAGATTTGATGAAAAATTGGTGATGAAAGTCATACGCAGCTTTAGCACATCTTTCGAAACCAGGAAGCACATTTTTGTGATGATATGTTCTGGTCTATTTCCAAAGCTCTAGGCTGCATCGTTTTTTTTTTTTTTTGTCAAAGTTTACAGATACTAATGCAGTGTTTTTCAGCCTTGGGGTCAGGAACTTACGTGGGGTCACCTGGAATTCAAATGGGGGTGACTGAAATTTCTAGTAATTGATGAAAATTAAAAAAAAAAAACTATATATACCACTGGTCAAAAGTTTTAGAACACCCCAATTTTTCCAGTTTTGTATTGAAATTCAAGCAGTTCAAGTCCAATGAAAAGCTTGAAATGGTACAAAGGTAATTAGTGAACTGCCAGAGGTAAAAAAAAAAAAAAAAAAAGGTAAGATTAAACAAAACTGAAAAAATAATGTACATTTCAGAATTATACAAAAAGGCGAACAAGAAATGGGTTAACAACTTAAAGCAGTTCTGCAGCAATGGAGGTTGATCAAGCCTCCAAAGTTGGTGCCACCAATTCCTCCAGGTGTCCCAACGTTTGTGAATTCCTTCAACCCCCTGTGTCTGCAGAAAAGGAGTGTGGAACGCACTTTGGTACCATACCGTTGGAGCATTATCTGAAAATCATTGCACAGAAAATCACTGGGTCCGCGCTGCCACCCATGGGTGAGCTGGCAGAACAGCGCTGTCTGTCCAGGACCAGGGGGATTGTCAGAGACACCTCCCACCCCTTCAACAAACTGTTTTCCCTCCTGCCCTCAGGGAAACGTTTTTGGAGCCTGAGGTGCAAAACTGCCCGATTTTTGAACAGTTTTATCTTTACTAACTATTCATTTATTCATTTTAGTGCAGTTTTTAACATTTTATCATATACAGGGTGACACAAAAAAACGGGAACTTTTTAACAATCCAAAAAAAGACAAAAAGGGTGATGGAAGAAAAATATTTTATTCATAGTAATTGAAACCTTAAACCATGCCATTTAAGAAACAATGATGGAATTTTCATTTTTTAAAATTCCTTCCTGTAGATGGCGTCCTCCTGTACGAATGCATTCTTGAAATCTGCTGTTGAGATTCCTCATTGACCGCTGCAACATCTCTGCTGGGATACTGTGAATTTCATCCTGAATTCTCTGTTTTAACTCATCCAGAGTTCTTGGTCGAGTCGTGTACACTTTACTCTTGAGATAGCCCCACAAGAAAAAATCACAAACGGACAAATCTGGTGATCTAGGGGGCCAGGGAACGTTACCGAATCTTGAGATCACACGGTTACCGAACAATTCTCGCAAAGCCACCAATGGTTACTATGGTCACCCTGTACTTGTACAGAAAAAACGAGAATTTTTGAAGTGTGTATTGGCAAACATGAACAAGTGGCAGCACTGCGAGACAGTGACCTTGAGCAAGTAAACACACCCCCATTTTAGGAACCATTGGCGGCTGTGCGAGAATTGTTCGGTAACCGTGTGATCTCAAGATTCGGTAACGTTCCCTGGCCCCCTAGATCGCCAGATTTGTCCGTTTGTGATTTTTTCTTGTGGGGCTATCTCAAGAGTAAAGTGTACACGACTCGACCAAGAACTCTGGATGAGTTAAAACAGAGAATTCAGGATGAAATTCACAGTATCCCAGCTGAGATGTTGCAGCGGTCAGTGAGGAATCTCAACAGCAGATTTCAAGAATGCAATCGTACAGGAGGACGCCATCTACAGGAAGTCATTTTTAAACTAGAAGCACTCGGAGAGCGCAGACCTCCGCCAAGGCTGATCAGTGGCCCCCCCCGTGGGCCCCCCCACCCCTGATCACCACCAAAATTTAATCATTTCTTCCTTATCCCATTTCCAACAAACCCTGAAAATTTCATCCAAATCTGTCCATAACTTTTTGAGTTATGTTGCACACTAATGGACAGACAAACAAACAAACAAACAAACACACAAACAAACAGACAAACAAACAAACAAACCCTGGCAAAAACATAACCTCCTTGGCGGAGGTAAAAATGAAAATGCCATCATTGTTTCTTAAATGGCATGTTTTAAGGTTTCAATTACTATGAATAAAATATTTTTCCTCCATCACTCTTGGTTTTATTGGATTGTTAAAAAGTTCCCGTTTTTTTGTGTCACCCTGTATATGGGTTGTTTTTTGTTGGTGTTTTTAGGATTGTTTTTCTATGTTTTTATTTCGTGCTGTGCATTCTGCTTTTTCGTTCTTTAACAGCATCTGGGATGTTTTTATTGAATGACAATTAATAAATCTGAATCTGAATCTGAACAGTGTTGTACTGCAGAAAGTAGTGTGCTACTATAAAAATGGAAAAGAGGAAAAGGCAATTAACCATAGAAGAGAGACAGAGCATCAGAAGACTGAAAAATGTAGTTCTGTCCTACAGAGAAATGTCCAAGAAAGTCCAGGTGTCAGTAAGTCCAGTTTCCTTCACCATCCAAAGGCACTCAGAAACTGGACTGGAAATGCAGACAGGAAGAGGTCTGGAAGAACCAAACACACAACAGAATCAGAAGACAAGTTTCTGACAGTCAACAGCTGGAGTGAGAGGAGACTGACAGGACAACAGCTGAAAGAAGAGAGAAGAGAGTGGTCGTAGTAAAAGAGTCTGAGTTTACACTGTAAAGAGAAGACTGAACAGTTGCAGGTTTGATGGGTGAAGTTGCAGCAGAAAGCATTGGTGAGACTTCAGAATAAGAAAAAGAGGCTTGGCTGGACCATGAAACACCACCAGTGGACTACTGAAGACTGGAAGAAGGGGTTATGGACTGAAAAACTGGGGTCTTCCAAAAAACTTTTGACCAGTAGTGTGTATAAAATATATGGTGAGAAAATCCCAATCCATAAAATACATGACAAACTCTGAAGCTGAAACTGAAGCACTGTGGTTCTGTTTATCTGTTAAATGTTCACTGTGGTCAGTTTCAGATGCTGCAGCTCTTTCATAATTCATAGTTTCAGTTCTTGTTTGTTCAGTATTAATTGTCCTCCTTGTAAATCACAGCTGGACTGACTGGACAGATCCTGACCAAGGAAAATAAAAGTCTCCCTTTATGCAGTAATCTACACCTGGATTTACTGCCTCTGTCCACAATAATAGACATTATACAGACTAAATGTCCTCTGAAATTAACTTTTATTTGTAACATAGTATAGCAAACTATTACTTGACCAAAAACTAAATAATTTTAGCAAAAATAAATGCCTCCGTTTTGAATGTCTGGGGTCACCAGAAAATTGTGATGTTAAAATGGGGCCTCAAGCCAAAAAAGGTTGGAAACCACTGTACTAAAAAATCAGTCTGTGAGTTGTAAAAACAGTAATCTGAGTACTGTTCCTGACATTGCATACACAACTAGAAGCACTCGGAGAGCGCAGACCTCCGCCAAGGCTGATCAGTGGCCCCCCCCGTGGGCCCCCCCATGCCAAGGAGGTTATGTTTTTGCCAGGGTTTGTTTGTCTGTCTGTCTGTTTGTCTGTCCGTTAGTGTGCAACATAACTCAAAAAGTTATGGACAGATTTTGATGAAATTTTCAGGGTTTGTTGGAAATGGGCCCCCCCGTGGGCCCACCCACCCCCGATCACCACCAAAATTTAATCATTTCTTCCTCATCCCATTTCCAACAAACCCTGAAAATTTCATCAAAATCTGTCCGTAACTTTTTGAGTTATGTTGCACACTAACGGACAGACAAACAAACAAACAGACAAACAAACAAACAGACCCTGGCAAAAACATAACCTCCTTGGCGGAGGTAATAATTACCCCTGTTTCACTCTGAATAAGTAAAGGTATTTGACCTAAGGCTTACAGTCATTGTTCACAAAACAAAGGTGAACATTACATTCCCTATGAACTACTGCTGTGCACATGCGCTCACCTAAAGTCCCATATACACAGTAACCAACTGCATATAGCACAGAACATGAACAGAATGTAAAACCCGACAATGCAAGGCAGGCCACACCCACAGCTCATCACAGTATGTATGTTTGTGGTGTAACTGTTAACCTGTGAATTGCTTTGTTTCCAGCTGTTTATATGGAATCACAGGAGTGCCAAAATTAAAAGGAAATAAATGTGGAAATAAAAAGAGAATCAATAAAAGAAATTTGGAAATAAAAAGAGAATCAATAAAAGAAATGTGGAAATAAAAAGAGAATCAATAAAATAAATTTGGAAATAAAAGGAGAATCAATTAAAGAAATTTGGAAATAAAAAGAGAATCAATAAAAGAAATGTGGAAATAAAAGAGAATCAATAAAATAAATTTGGAAATAAAAGGAGAATCAATAAAATAAATTTGGAAACTAGAAGCACTCGGAGAGCGCAGACCTCCGCCAAGGCTGATCAGTGGGCCCCCCCGTGGGCCCCCCCGCCCCCGAATACCACCAAAATTTAATCATTTCTTCCTTATCCCATTTCCAACAAACCCTGAAATTTCATCCAAATCTGTCCATAACTTTTTGAGTTATGTTGCACACTAACGGACAGACAAACAAACAGACAGACAAACAAACAAACAAACCCTGGCAAAAACATAACCTCCTTGGCGGAGGTAATAAAAGGAGAATCAATTAAAGAAATTTGGAAATAAAAAGAGAATCAATTAAAGAATCAATAATAAAAAATATACAAATGCAGTCATATCATTGCTTTTACTTATTCCATTTTGACATTGTCTTTTCCATTTGCGTTTTGTCATTGCTTTTACCTGATGGCTTAAGCTGTCAATCAAATGGCTGTGGGTGGGTCTTTCTGTCCAGGGTAACTAGTCGATACCTGATCAGACGATTCCGGCTTGACAGTGGCTATGCAGTAGCTCTGTTTATGTGTTAGCTCTCAGTGCGGGAGACCAGAAGTAGTGTCACGGACAGGACGTAGACACACATACACATTTATCTGAAGTAAAAAGAGGGAAAGTTAAATATGGTTGACGTGGACGAATTGAGAAGAGGCGTTCAACAAGAATTATTAGCAATTGCTCGGTATGTGGAGGAAAATTTTCCAACGGACTATATTTTAAGGTTGGTGGAAGATGTAATGGAAAGTCTTGGAGAAATATCTGCACTGACGAATGCAGACATGGTTCTAGTTGACACATGTGTATGCGCGTCTACGTCCTGTCCGTGACGCTACTTCCAGTCTCCCGCGCTGAGAGCTAACACATAAACAGAGCTACTGCATAGCCACTGTCAAGCCGGAATCGTCTGATCAGGTATCGACTAGTTATCCTGGACAGAAAGACCCGCCCACAGCCATTTGATTGACAGCTTGAGCCATCAGGTAAAAGCAATGACAATAAGCAAATGGAAAAGACAATGTCACAATGGAATAAGTAAAAGCAATGATATGACTGCATTTGTATATTTTTTATTATTGATTCTTTAATTGATTCTCTTTTTATTTCCACATTGCTTTTATTGATTCTCTTTTTATTTCCAAATTTCTTTTATTGATTCTCTTTTTATTTCCACATTTATTTCCTTTTAATTTTGGCACTCCTGTGATTCCATATTTTTAAACCTATACTGTCCATAGTGTTCTAAATCCACCTGTCAGTCTGTTCTTACCTGTTCCCATGTCATACAGGACCGGCAGCTGAGGCTGTTTGATGACAACAGGAAACACAGCTTTGTGGTTCTCAAACTGGAAGCTGACTAAAAACAGAATGAAACACTTCACATGTAATAACTAAAACCAAACACAATAGATCCTTTCAGTGTAACTTCACCTGTACTCTATCAAAGGTCAGCTTTGGGTGAACACCTACCCAGATCTCCAGTGTTGACATGATAGTCTGTGCTCTTATAGGACACTTTTGACAGCAGGGCGTTGAGGAACAGCAGGTTATTTGACTGTACCGTCAGTGTCGTTTCACCATTTCCTGTCATTTAAAAAGCATCACAATAAAAACACTTCAGTAACATCACACTCTTTACCACTATCACCCTATACTTCACTAAAACTGTCAAAATGATGCCTCATGTTCCTGAACCACACTTTCACAAACTCAACCTGATGAACCCTAGTGCTGTCATGTTGGAATCTCCCTGTCATCACGGAAGAAAATCCACAAATGTTCCAGTGGCGGCAGCTCGTCTTTCAGACAGGGGAAGCTCATTGTCGGCTTACATCAAAAAAATGTCATGTTATGTAAACATGAATTTGTCCTCTGTTCCTTTTTAAGAAAATGGTCAGTGACCTTATCATAGCAAGTAGGCGTCTTTTCCAGAGACTGGACCAGTGTCCTCTCACTGACCAGCAGAGCCATATGTATGAAATTATGTTCAACTGAAACAAGGAAGTCCAATGAGTGGGTTTTATTTACAGTGCAAGAAATGAACGAGTAATTTCATAGTGGTTTCTGTGATTTCACAGCAGAATGTGTGACGGTATTAAACTGAACTGTGTCAGTGAAGGAGCAGATCTACGGACAAATGCACTGAGCAGAGATGGAATGAGAAAACACAGACACGGGAATGGAGGAGAAGTGAACAACATCCAGTCCACTGATCTGGGATCAAACTGATTCTGAACAAACTCGTCTGTGAGATGAACGTGTTCTAACACATTTGGAGTCAATGAAATGTCAACACAACTGACCATATTTGAGCATTTAATTTTTGTAATTTTAGGGAAAGCTGAGCTTCCACTGCAGTCTGACAGAAAACACCTCTGGTAGGTTCAGACCTGCTCATTCAGGTTAGCCATGTGGTCAACTGCCCTCATTATAAACTTAGACCTGATCAGCTGAGGCAACCTCCGATCAGGCTTGGACTGGAGGCACTAGGCATGATGGGTAATCACTGCCCCACAGACTGGACTGAAGGCACTAGGCATGATGGGTAATCACTGCCCCACAGACTGGACTGAAGGCACTAGGCATGATGGGTAATCACTGCCCCACAGACTGGACTGGAGGCACTAGGCATGATGGGTAATCACTGCCCCACAGACTGGACTGAAGGCACTAGGCATGATGGGTAATCACTGCCCCACAGACTGGACTAGAGGCACTAGGTATGATGGGTAATCACTGCCCCACAGCCTGGACTGGAGGCACTAGGCATGATGGGTAATCACTGCCCCACAGACTGGACTGGAGGCACTAGGCATGATGGGTAATCACTGCCCCACAGACTGGACTGGAGGCACTAGGCACTGGGGCGTCGAACAGGGGGGTAAACGTGACAAATTCATGGGGCCCAGGACTGAAAATTTCGTGTAAGGTCTGCGGTAGAAAAGAAGCATAGAAGCTCAGAGTCGGACGTTGAAAACATGTTAAGTTTCACTTTCACTTCACGCCAGCGTTAGCTACACTAGTTATAGACCGCACCCCCATGTATATAACCTGCTGCCTCTACCCCATGTACATACCCCCCCCCAACAAATCGACAAGATACTGAATTTTATAAAGAGTCCACAACGTTTAGCTTTCATGGGGCCCACAATTACTCACGGCACTCCAGACTAGGCATGATGGGTAATCACTCCATCCACTTCTTGTTTGGCATTTGCATTAATAGCTGGACTCTCACCTTTAACTTGAACTCCTTCTGTGGACATGGTGCTGAGGACACCTTTGGACACATTCAAAGTCACCTAGAGCAGATGGATGAGAATAAAGTAGACAGCTGTGAGAACGGCACAGTCTGCTAGCTTCAGTTTAACGTGGCTGAAACGGTGACAATCCATGCAATGACTGTTGTGGTAAACAGGTAAATGATAGAAAACTGGGCCTTTGTACGACGAAACCAGGCCCGGTTCCAGATGGCTTTCATTGGGGGGGGGCGGTAGAAGCTGTTGATTGGACGGACAACCCTCCCCCTCGTGACAGCACACTTGTTCATCATTGATTTTATTAAATTATCTTCATCTAATGAATGGGTCTATAACACTCTGCTGCTGTTACATTAATGATGGACAGTCCATTAATCCAGGTCCAGCCTTCTGTTTGGAGCCAGAGGACGAAGGTGGAATGACAGCAGTGGATCAGAACTCAGCCTTGATGCTAGATGCTCCTCCATCAGTCGCTGACATGGGGGCTAGGCTACTAGCTTAGAAATATGCGAAGTTTGTGGACACGGTAACTAAACCTGCCCATGGAAAACTGATATTTTCGACTGATGTTTTAGTTAATATCAGACGGAGCTAGCAAAGCAGTTTAGTGTTTATATGAGCGCTGTTTAAGTTAGAAATCGTCTCTGCTGCTACGTTGTTAGTGTCGGTCAACTTATTGGAGCAAGTGGTGCTACCGTGATGTATGAAACAGAAGTCAGCCAACAGCGTAACCATGGCAACAGACACACGTAGCCAATTTAGTTAAAGCAGTCATATTTGTCTTTTTTAAATGTTATTCTTCCTTTTCTCTCACTTCCCTGTGGTCTCCATAAACTGTAAATGCTCTGCCTGAGTCTGAATTCTTCATCCATTCAACTCCACAGCTCCATCTTCAACCCTATTTCTGAGTAATGACACCACAAAGGTGGTTTGGAGCGCTGGCCCTTTAAATGCACATGAGACACTTCAGGCCCCGCCCCCTCCAGGTTGCTCTGTCCTGTTCAACCGGTAATGGGCTCCAAGTTTGGACATATTTTCAGTCTGGACTACAACCGCTGATGACGACAAACAATTATGGAGAAATACTGGAGAAATGTTCATCTGAAGTCTGGACCTGATATGAGCAAATGTGGAGACGGAACAAATTTAGCAGGAATTCAAACAGGTTGTATAAATCCACTGGATGTTTGTCCACATTAATATAAAGACAGTTTTGCAGCAGCTGGAGGGTTCAAATTCAAACTGTATGAACTATTAGGGTCCAAATCCACAAAGAAATGAAGCACAGACTAAGAAAAGTGGGTTTAGACAAATATGAGCCCTTTAAACATTACATCTTGAAAGTGATTGATATGATATTGAGTGACTGATTGGTATGACAGAGCAATTCACGGGAGTAAAATCACAAGTTCTTACGTTGCCACTGAAAAGTTCCTCTTTAGGTGATTCTGTCTTATTTTAAGTGTAATGACATATTTGGACCAGAAATGAGAAACATACACTTGGTAAGATTTAGATTTTTTCCAGTGTTATTCCTCCACCAACGGTCCCTGGAAACCCCTGATGCATGGACTTCCGCGGGCCTCCCAGGCCTGTAGTTTTCATCCAGGCTTCCCAAATACCAACCCAAACATCATCAGACATCTACCAACTCCTCCTGGCACTTCTGATTCGTTGTAGTCTGTATATATTCATAAATGAAGGTGTTTGTTGGCTTTAGCCTTGTAGGCATCCGTAAATATCTTAACTGTTTAATTAATTATTACAATAATCTCTGACATGCAGGTACCTGAAGAAGTAAGTTCATGTGTGTTTGAGAGTCGTCGGACAGACTCTAGGCCAGCGGTGTCAAACTCAGATCCTTGAGGGCCGGTATCCTGCATGTTTTAGATGTTTCCCTCTTCCAACACACCTGATTCAAATGATAAACCTATCATCCAGCTCTGCAGAAGCCTGGTAATGACCGTCAGCTGTGCTGGAAGAGGGAAACATCTAAAACATGCAGGATACCGGCCCTCGAAGTTCTGAGTTTGACACCCCTGCTCTAGACCTTTATCAGTAACTATAGAGCAGTAGGCTTAAGTACCTTTACGTATCCATCCCATAAACCATATATCTAGACTAGATGGCTTAAAATCGTAGTAGTAGCCCATCCATTGAACTATTCTTCTGACACAAGGTGAAGTTTTTGTTGCTAAAATAATAAATGATAGTATCTGATTGTATAGCAAGTATAGCATAAACACACTGGTTACGGGTTTGGAAAGGCTTTAGCATGGTTTCTGTACATGCACATACAGACTGACCTCCACCTGTCCACTGGAATCCTCATATTTACTGTAGACATTAGCAAACTACTGAGACACTGCCATCATTTTCAAACAAGCAGCCATCTTGTCTCAATGACTCCATCACTGCTTCCACCACCATCACCACCACCACCACCACCACCATCATCACACCATCACCACCACTACCACCGCCACCATCAGGTGATTTGAAAGAGAATGCTGATCATGAGAAGAGCTTATTCATTGCGTCTTTGAAATGACACACCAACCTCGTAGCTGGATCTTGCTCCTGTGTGCAGCACTAAACCTGCAATGAAAATGAACCCATAGTTTGATTCTCTCCTCTTAACCCTTAAAGACCCAGTGCTACTTTTATGTCACTTCCCAAATGATTTTTTCTGTATATTTAACCTTTATTACTCAAATTTATCACCATTTATTATATTATTATCCTCTGTATTTTATGTTTTGTTTTGTTTTTTCAGTGAAAATGAATGTTCTTATCTTTAATTCACTGATCATATAGATGTTCATAAAAGCTAAGATTAAAGTTGAGGGTTATTATATCAGAAATAGAGGAAACTGAAGAAAATGTGACTTTTTTTTAATCCAATCTGTCATTAACTGAACATAAACCCAGTGTGTCCATCCACTGTCATTGATCCAACTCCATGGGTTTTACTGGTGAATCAATGTCGTTGAGGATGACGGTGTTTCCACAGTAACTACGGAGCCTCAGAACGTCCACATGGGTCATATCTGATGACCATGAAAAGATGAAGAACTGCATTTGGATTAACATGTATTAAACAGTTTAGATCAGTAGATAGTTTTGGTTCAAGGTGGACGTTTGGGTCTTTAAGGGTTAAAGGTGGTTGTTTGGGTCTTTAAGGGTTAAGCAAGACCATCAGGAAGCCAGGCTCTGTGGACTCTGGAGACAAAAGAGTCTAAAGAGTCCCTGTACTCTGACATTCCACTGTGGAGGCAGTGATCTACCAGCCAAACGTGACTTTTTGCTGATCTTCACTTTATTGACATTCATGGAACCCTCTGTAAACCTTTGGCAGTTGTATGAAAGGCTTCCTGTGTGATTTCAGCTGACCTGTGTTGTCTGACTGCACCTTAACTCTACTCAGGTCTATTCCAGTAGAAACAAGTCAATATTCTATCAAGTAAATGGCAGTTTACCAAAGTAGACTATTACAGAACTACAGCCTTTGGATGCAGTGACCTCTGTCATGGGGATCAGGTCTATCTTTGACCTTGTGCCTTGTATCTATCCCAACTGTCAGTGGATGCACAAAGGATCACCGGCCTAGGTTCTTCTGCCTGAACCTGTCCCGCAGCAGTGTCTATTTCACTACTTTTATATGACCTAGCTTGGATGACCTTGCCTTTTTCAAAGGGCCATTGTTTTTGTAGCATACAGCTGTAAAGAATGTACCATACCTGGTATAAGAGTGGAGGTCAGGGGTCGTACTGTAAACCCTGGATGGGATACTGCAAGGGAGAGTTAGGTGAAGCAAGCAGCAGTCTCGTTAAGACAGACTTCGTCCTGTAGAAGGAATAAAGATAATGGGAGTGAAGGTGGACTGTTGGAGAGGAAGTAGGCTGATAAAACTGAAGTTCCACAAACACATTCAGGCCCATAAGTATTTGGACAGTGACACAACTTTGTGTAATTTCTCCTCTGTACACCAAAGCGGTGGATTTGAAATTAAATAATCGAGATGTGACTGAAGCGTGGATATTTAGCACTAATTCAATAAAAGGTTTTTGGTTTAAACAAAAATACTGTGTAAACCACTTATGAATGACAACCATTTTAAAGTCCTTCCATTTTCAGGGCCTTAAAGTCACTGGACGACTGAGTGACAATGAGCTTCATGTTCAGATGTGGTTCGTTCCACTGGTGAGCTCAGCAACACCAAGGCCCAATCCCAGTTCACCCCTTGGCCCTTCCCCTTACCCCTACTCATTGGCCCTTGCACTTGGCACTACCCCTTGAATCTGAGTTGCAAAGGGTAGGAGTTGAAATATTCCCTTATCAGATGGGACAACGCTTCCAGACCTGTTACATCAGCAGCAGTCGTCGATGCCGCTATAAACAGATGCAACAACCTTGTTTCCGAAAGAATTCCCCATGCCGTCAGCAGCTGTAACCGATTAAATGAAGTGATTTATGAAGAAAATACATACATTTGTGTATTTCTTTCATCACTGCTGCATTTTTTTGATGTGTTTACCTCCATCTTGCTGATGACTCAAACAGAATTATGGGAGATCCCCCCATCCGAGGGGGAGGGGTATGGGGGAGGGGCCAAGGGGGGAATTGGGATTGGCCCCGAAGGTCTGAAAACCACAGAAGACAGTTAAGTAGATGATCCCAGCGGAGGTGGGCAGGTCACCTTCACCAAGGTAAATAAGATGGGTAACAGTAAGGTGGTAATCACAGAAAGGACAGATTCAAATGTACCAGAAAATAATATAAAGAAGATGGACTGGTCTGAACAAAAGATTCTCTGAACAGATAAAAATAAGATGAACTTGGACCAGAACGACAGTAAGAGAAGCGTCTGGAGAAGAAAGGAGCAGCTCATGATCCAAAGCAGACGAGGTCAGTGTCCAGCATGGTGGACAGTGTCATGGTGGGGACATGCGCGGCTGCCAGTGAAGGAACAGGATGAACCCTGAAGTGTAAAAGGATGTCCTCTGGGCTCAGGTTCAGGTAAATGCTACAGATTTGATAGGACAAAGCATCAGTTCACAGATGGACGATGACCTAGAACAGCGTCTCCAAACCAGAGGTGTGAGAAACCAGCAGGTGTTGCCGTGGAAGATTATCCAGTTTCACCTGATTGGTGTAAGCGAGCAGCGTGATATAGAGACATACGACTGACGCACCAACGATTCACTACGACAACAGGCTCCTGTTCCCTTTGGCAAAATAAAAGTGAAAGTGAACCGGCCCTGATGCAGCGCATTCTGTTGATAAAGCCCCCCTCACTAGTGATAACCCTGGGGATCGGGGTGGGGCGGGGGGGATAGGCCTCCATACTATTATATGACGAACCTCAGTGTGTAAGCTGGGGGGTCCGTCCGAGGGGTCGCTGATGCACCCCTCTCAGCTTTCTTGTTCCAAACACCACGTGACAATGTTGCCAATGCACCCCTGATGTGCCCCCCCCCAACAAAGCTATTTCAGTTCTGTCCCTTTCTCCACAACCTACTGTGTCTATGCGAGCTGAGCACGACTGATATGAAGATGAAAAGGAGAGAGACTCCGAGCTGTTGAGGAGGATTCATGTGTGTCCTGTCTTCAGTTCCTGCAGGAATATCAGCTTTGTGTTCAACTAAACAGGCCCAGGTTTCACACTGAGACTAGATTTGAATGATATATCAATAAATATACTTTTTTGTGACAATTTTGTTAGGTGGTGTGTCTTGTGATTTCCTAATGTAAAATATGGGCCATGGCTCAAAAAGGTTGGGACCTAGAACAGACTGAAAAATGAACACGACAGCTTTTGAAGGTAAAGAAATGGCAAAATCAATCACTTGGTTTTAACCTCGAGCAGCTTTTCAGTTTCTGAAGACTAAACTGAGGGCAGAAAGTATCTGCAAAAAGCAACTGAAGGGGGCTGTGTTAAAGGCCTGGAAAAGCATCTGCAGGAGGAAACTCAGCCTTTTGAGACGTCCATGGGTTCCAGACTTCAGGCAGTGAAGAGGATTTTCATTCAAACAATCCTCATGTTTATAACAAGGATATTTTTCCAGTTATGTTTGAGCCTGTGAAAATGGAGGGACTTGATTAAAATGGTTGTAATTCCTGAATCAGAGTGTTTACTCTTTATCCAAATAGAAATTCCAGACTTTTTCAAAAATGGTATTTCCCCCCCACACACACACCCTTGTCTTTATGTACTTTTATACTCATGTTCCCACTTTTTATGTTGAGATTGTACCTGTTGTGTGTAGTAGAAAAGTTCATTTTCATAAATGTATGAATGAGTGCATAATTCATCTGAAATATTATTTTAATTTAAATAGGCTGAAGTCTCAAGTTTAATCCCATATTAGTCAGTGGTAGTTAGGATTCCTTTGTTTCACTGGTTAGTGGTAAAGTTTGTCAAAATACTAAACTGACAGATTTATGAACACAGACTTAAGTTTTACTTTAGGTACACTTAGAAATACACATGCCCACACAGGAGTGTAAACCACTGGAGATAAGATGGAAACACTGTCCAGTATAGGGTTAAACATCTGCCTGACTTTAGAGTCAGATGACACCAGTCCATCTTTGTGACCCCAACCCACTTAGCCCACAGGGGCTTCAGCCCATAGTTTACAGATCAGTTTACAAGGATTATAACAGTGATGTGCATTTGAATGTCTGGATCCATTTCCTGCTGGGTGTGGATCCTCAGCTGAGTTATATTTTGTTTGTGGTCAGATCAAGTTAAAAAATAAATTTATAAAAAATGAGATATAAAAGAATCCAGACTTATTTTGGAGCTTCCAACAAAAGAACATGTTTAAACAGTTTCCACAGGTTTAGTTTGATCTCCTGCCAGGCAAAGCATCTGGGATTTTATTTATTCTATTTAGTTTGTAAAATGCTTTCTTTAAAATGCCTTTTATACTTCAGTTTGTAAGTTAAGGACAGGAAGTCTTGTTAGTAGGGTAATACTACTGACTGGGTTTAAAACCCAAAGACTTGAGACTTCAGCAGCACTTATTCCCATGCTTCATCACAGTTGGTTTCTTCTGAGTTCCATTTCTTACTAACACAACTCCAGATCACAGTGGATCCATAAATGCACAAAACATTTAGGAACAGGCAGAATATTGTTCAAATTGCACATTTGGGGTGTTCATCTTTGTTTTATTTATGTATTTATTTGTATTTATTGTTGAAAGAATAGTTTTGTAAATGTAAATATTTTCACAGTGTAATGTGATTTTTTTCACTCAAATTTTTTCCACATAATTTTACACAAAGAAAATTTGTGGTTGTCATTATTTATGGGTTGCTGTGTTGTTATTTTTACTGTAGATCACATTGGTCTGTTTGTGGAACCTGAACCAAAAGGATTTGGACACCCTGGACTGTTCAGGTTCATTTTTGCACTTTCATCCCGCAGGCCAGAATGGAACCTTTGGCGGGGGGGCCAGATTTGGTCCCCGGGCCGCATGTTTGACACCTGTGCTTTATGCATATTCCTCCAGCCGTTTCCGCGTTTCAGCCGTTTCTGTGTCATGTTTGTTTCATCCATATAATACCATATTGTTGCTCTGCTGCTGCTGTCAGGCGGCTGCATGAACCTCCCTTTCCCACAATGCACCGTCGCAACAAAATTCCAAAGTTGCCCAAGTGACCTTCCGGCTTGGTTTGTAAACAAACGGTTTGTTGGGACCCCTCTGAGGTTCTGTGCATCCGTCCCAAAGTCTCCAGCCTTGGCATCAGCACAGACAGTGATTTGAACCTAGACAAACAGATGAGGGCTTTCTCTGTGGTCGGCCCCAGACTCTGGAACGCCCTTTTATTCTCTGGCTTTTAACTCCACTGAGTTGTGTGGTTCTCTGTGTCTGTTATTTATTTTATTACTTTTAACTATTTGATTGTATGTTTTATTTATAGCATTGTTTTAGTTTTATGTACTTATTTATGGTTTTTAGTGCGTTTTCTTTTATTTGGGTATTTTAATGAGGACTGGTGAAGCTAAATAGAGAAGATTGTTTTATTGTTTTTAGGATTCTATGTGCAGCACTTCGGAAACGTTCTTGTTGTTTAAATGTGTTCTATAACTAAAGTGGATTAGATTGGATCAATAATTCAGTGAAAAAACCAATCAGTCACCTGGTCTTGTGGTGTGTTGGAGCTCCTTGGATCGGCGTTGCACCACCTCATCATATTTCTCTTTAGAGATGTGATCTTTGAGCATCACTGAACCAGGAGCACATGTGCAGTGGACCACTTTGGACTGGAGGCAGCCTGGAAGAGTCAATGAAACACTGAGGTTTGAACAATCATAGTTCTGCTAACTCTCGCTAACACATACTGTATACACTATACAGGAAAGTAGCATGTTAGAAATAAACTTCAGGTATGTGTTGGAACTATTAAACCGTTACACACTGGAAAGAGGAGGAGGTTTCAGAGTCAGGACAGTGTCTTATGTGGTCAAACCAGTTTGATCCAATGCAGAGGACGGTCAGGTAGAGTTAAAAGGATCATGGTAACCAGAGTAAAGTATGGATTCTGTTAAAACAAGTTACTAACATTGGGACTGAATGAAAAGGTGGAGTGGATTTAATCATTGAGATGTTTGTAATACTGTAACTTTACCAAGTTTTGAGCATGGTGGGAACCTCTGTGGGTGTCTGTCCGCAGAAGTCATGGAATACAAAGTTGTAGAAGTAGAAGACGATCGACAGGATCATCACACACCCAACAGCAAAATGTGCTCTAGTAAACCAAGTCATCTGCAAAGAAACGCACACACAGTGGTGTAAGTGAGTACAAGAGATTAGAAGAGGCGAATCACAACAAAACAAACAATTAAATAAAAATTAAAAATACCCAATGTCCATGTGGTAAAAGGCCTTTTTGGTGCTACCTTAATGTTTGTCTTAATAAAGTTTTCCAAACCATATATGGGTGTATCAGTCAGTCCATATCCAGTCACTGTTACATAACACCTTAACAGTCACCACCTTATATTTCCAATCGTCTCTGACTGATGATGCCTCTCAATCTAAGATACTCATTTTACCTTCTACTCACAGAATTGCACTCAGATGAAATGTGAAAAAACAAAAACTGATAAACTAAAATAACGTGTCTATTTTTGGAAAACTTACATTCAAAGAAATATGTCATGCAAAAGTGCAGTCGGATCTAATGAGTGTCATTGTGAATAATCAGGTCCATAAGTATTTTAGACAGTGGTACAAATGTTGGATTTTTACTTCTATACACCACCACGGGTAGGGCTGGGAACTGGTTCTTTTTGAGACACGGATCCCAGTAGCTTGACTCCTTGGAATCGTTTGCCTTTTTGCTTAACGATTCTGCTTATCGATTCGCCTTCGTTGGCATGCGTGATGACTCACGCGTACGCTGCCTTGTTTTGGTCAGAACGTAGCCAACATGGTGTTGAGGCAGAAACGGTCTAAACAGACCACACCAGGTCTAAACAGACCACACCAGCGTCCTAAACAGACCACACCAGGTCCAAACAGACCATCCACTCTGCAACACTGGTCAAGCTTTCCCATTTTCCTTCAGAAGGGTATGAATCCCTCCTCACCATTATGTTCAAACATATTGTCCACTGCATGCGATTCATTTACAGGAATGCTCACATATTTTGATTAGACCTTAATTAGCCGACACTTGTGAATCTAGCCAGCAGACGGTGAACACCCAGGCCGCTCATCTGGGCCCCCAGTTCCGGTTCTGGTGCCCAGGCAAAACATGGTACCCCCTCAAATACAAGTTTTCCAAAGGTAGGAGCAAAGGAAATGAGGTGCAGCAACAACAGGAGATGAGCAAGTCGAACCCGGTTTTCCACATAGCTAGAAAATGCAGCAATAGAGGAATTTAGTAAGGATGTCCTTTAGTTTCACCTTTTCACTGCCACCCCCCCCCCCCGCCGCAAGCATCATCTGTTATTATTCATCAAACACTGTACATGTTATATTTTCTGTATAGAGATGGAAATATAAAGACAGTTAATGCAAACACACCTGTTTGTACTCTTTTATTCGTTCACCCAATGAGAATCGATGAGGAATCGGATTGATAAGCAAAATTGATAATGGAATCAGAATCATTAATTCTTATCAATTCCCATCCCTACTGGTGAGGAAGGTGGGCTCGGTTGTGGCTCGGAGCTGGACAGCCTAACATCTGTGGCATTGCAGTAAAAGATTACTTTTGCTGTAACCTCAGTAGTGTAAGGTGTAGTAGGTTGAAAATGCTACATGTAAGATTTTTTATTGAAACAGACGCCCCCCCTAATTTTTTTTGGTTAAATATTTAAACTAATCAAACTCAGTTACAGTTTTGACATCAGGTCAATACTATAATATGTCAATAGATGGCGCTGTAATGTTACTGTGGGATTCACAAGGAGACTTCAGACATGGTGTTCCACTCATGCGCATGTTAGAACGCGACACTTGGTGTGGACCCAAATGCAGCGAGACTCAAGGATCAGTGGTCAAAAAGATTTATTTTACAAAAATCAAAAGCACAAAAAGGATAACAAAAGAGGAAGCACAATGTGCTCTACAAAACCTAAAAACCCTAATGAACTAAAAGAGAAGTACAACGTACTCTATAAGAACTAAAAGCCTGACAAGATACACGAGGTACAGATTCACGATACTTAACCACTAGATGGTCTTCACAAGATCACAGATACGACGCACTGACAGAGACAAAGGGAGCGAGTGAGAATATATAAGGAAGGTAGGGATCAAAACAGGTGTGGACAATTACGAGGGAACACCAGGTGCAGGCAATGATGGGATAGGGAAGACAGAGACAAGACTGACAGAGTGCAGACAAAACAGGAAAGAGACCACTATCACCAAAAAAAACAGGAAGAGACAAAAACACCAAACTAAATCAACATAAACGTCGACACGACAGCGCAGTTCCATATTAAATGAGCAACGCCTGGAACCAGACACTAACTTTGGGTCCTCTCTCTTATTAACCCACAGGTATGTTCAAACTGGTTTTTCCATGGTCAGCTTCGTGAATATCTAATGTTAGCGCTTTAGACCATGTTCGGTAGAGTTTTAATAAGGTTTTGGAGGTGTATTTCGAGCACAGACACATTATTTTGTCAGTCTATGTCCTGGCCGCCACCTCCATCTTGTCCAGTTACCTCTGTGAGTTTCTGTTCTCCACAGTGTTTGTGTAAGTGTAAGTTATAGGACATTATAACCTTAAGGGTAACATAAGAAAACGTTTCGTAAACACTGTTTATGAGTAAAGCCAGTTGGCTGTGAGTAAATGACTCACCACATGTAAGTTAGTTTCACTTTCAGTCAGTCGTTAACTGGTCGTTGTCGGCCATTTTGTCAGACAGTTAAGTGTAAGTTTAAGACCAGTGTTGTGTAAATGTTGGCAGAAAGGTTTTGTACTGTCATGTTGTTGCTGTTTTGTCCATCTGTACTTACCGTAGAGGCAGTTAGAGTGAGGCATTATGGGATATGCAGTCGGAGAACATGTATGCTGGTGATGCGAATGTACGAGTGGCAGTAAAACGCCCATGGAACTCTCAGAAGACGGGTTATTTATTAATGCACAGAACATTACATGGTTCCAGAGTTTCTACGATCCGTAACGTTTCTAAAAGAGCTAAAGATGGATCCGTCTGGAGAACCTACACCGCAGATAGACTGGGACTCTGCGAACCTTCGTGACACATGGCGGAGATTGTTCGGCATGTGCAGCTAATGTTTTCCCGGACCGCCTAAAGGGAAGGAGGAGACAATCCAGTGCAGCTATCTTCTTTTGTGGTAGGAGAAAGAGGCGGAGATATTTTTAATACTTGGACGTTGACAGCTGACGAAGCTAAAAAAGTTGAAGACATACTTTGATAGATTCCAACAATATCTCATGCCCAAAACCAACACTATCTTTGCACGCTGTAAGTTAATGAAAGACGGCACGGTGAAGAGAGCCTTTTGAACATTTCATTACTGACGTGAAACTCCTGGTAAAACAGTGCGGCTATGCTAATAGCGACGAAATGGTGCAGGACAGGATCATTTTTGCAACAAACTCGCCCCAAGTGAGAGAGAAACTGTTAAGCCAAGGCTCAGAGCTTACATAGAAAAAAACATTGACATTGAACGCTCATATGAATAGCAAAAGACCAGTTAAGACTATGGTTACCCCACGTCCAAGTTTCCCAAACTCCAATGGCGGCACACGCCATTTCTCAAAACGAAGACACACAGCAGAGAAATGTGAAAGCAGGTACCAACAGCCAAAGTCAGACGAAAGCATGTGGGTGAGTGTGCACTGCAACATGTGAGAAAGACCGTCTGCCCTGCCAAAGGACGTCACGGTAAAAAAGCACCTGAAATGAACATTCTGCTGAGGTTTGCAGATCAAACCATACAAAAATCAAACCCTGTGGGAATTCCAGTGGGACTGACGAGCTGTTTATAGACTCTATTTCCAAAAACTAATGAAGGGGAAGGAAAATGAGCAGGCCTATGCAGATGCCTAAGGTGGGATCACAGTCACACAGTATGAGATTCAAACGACACGGGGGGCATCTGCATAATGTTATTCCATTCAGGATTTTCATCAGACTTTTCAGAAATGTCACATTGACTTCAGCCACACGACTGTTGTCAGGCTATGGAGGAGACAAGCTAGACATTAAAGGCATGTGTAAGCGTAAATGCAAACATAAAGCTAATCGCCAGACATTCATATTTGACGTTGTAAAGACAGCGGCACCCTCAATTTTCGGGCCTAAGAGCGTGCCTCGACCTAATCTAGTCCAGCTTGTTATGTCAGTTGGGCTCACACACATGGGTTAGGGTTTGGTTTAGGGTCATGGATGAACACGCAGATGTGTTCAAAGGCATGGAATGTTTCCAGGGGAATGCAGTCTCCATGTAGACCCATCCTGCCGAACCTGTCGTTACCCCCCCAGGGAGGATACCATTCATGCTACGAGTTTCATCTAAAGCAGGAGCTGGCGACATGGAAAGAGATGGAATCATCACCAAAGGTGAAGGAGCCCACAGAATTTGTCAAGGACTTGTAGTTGCAGAAAAACAACACACAGGGAAGCTCAGGGTTTGCCTTGACCCTCGTGACCTAAATAAAACAACAAAAGGCCACACCATCCTCTCCCCACTCGGACCGACATCACTCCAAAGCTGACTGGAGCACCATACTTCAGTGTGATGGACGCACGCTCTGGTCACTGGAACATCAAGTAGAACACGGTGAGTCATCACTAACTTACTACATTCAACACCATTTTCGGCAGATACCGCTTTCTTGTTTTCCCGTTTGGAATCATATCCGCACAGGACATTTTCCAGAGGAAACAGATGAAACTTATTGTGGACTTCAGGGTGTTGTAGCTATTGTGGATGGCCTACTGGTGTTCAGCAGGACCAAAGAACAACATGATGCCAACCTCCGAGCCATGCCCAGGAGCTCGAACAAGAGAAAAAAGGAGTGCGTTTGAACCCAGAGAGAGCGTCAATCTGTGGCCAACAGAAGTTAAGCCACCACACGCTGACACTGAGGGCATCCGGCCTGATTCCAAAGAAAGTGGGGCAGGCCATAAAAGACACGCCACCCCCAGAAAACAAAAACAAACTTGAACTGTCCTAGGATGGGAAAATACTTGTCCAGATAGTTACTCAGGTTTGTTGGAAGTCAATGCTCCACTGCGCCAACTGCTTAAAACAGGAAGTTGAGTTTCATATTGGACCAAAATCACCAGAGAGCATTTCAGCAGATGAAAGATCTCGTCACATGAGAACCTGGGCCCAATACTGAGCTTATTATTGGCAACACAGAGGAAGTGCCGCCTGCAGGTGGATGCATCAAACATGGCTTGGAGCTGTACTAATGCAGGAAGACAGACCCACAGCTTATGCCTCCAAGTCACTCACCCCGACAGAGATCAGTTATGCCCAGAAAGAGCTTTATGCCAGTGCAGTTTGGGTGGAAGTGATTCCACACCTACATGTCTGGCAGAAAAGTTGTTGTGGAGTCCTGACCAAAAACCTTTGGAATCTACTCTAAGAAACTTATCTCATGTGCACCCCTGCTCACATTCAACGTATGCTCCCACAACTACAACAAACGACACTGAAATCCACATCGCCAGGGGAAAGACATACCGTGGCTGACACACTGTCACATAAGCCACTAAAGGACTATGCGCCCAGCTCAGCAAGAGCATGGATCAGGTTCACTCCGTAATGAAAGTTTGTCAGTCAGTGGACAAACAAACTTTAAAGAATATACGGAGCAGCACGGAAAATGACCCCCGGCTCATACTGCTGAAACAGACTGTACAGTCAGGACGGCCTGAAGGCCGACACAAATGTCCAGACCAGCTTGCAGATTTCTGGAACTACAGAGATGAGATTTCCTGCTACGACGGTATTCTGTTGAAAAGTGACAAAATCATTGTGCCATCAACCTTGAGACAGAACACGCTCCACACTGGACATATGGGAACCGAGAGGAGCAAACAGAGAGCCAGGGACGCCCTCTTCTGACATCACTGCCATTGTTGAGAACTGTCCCATACGCCAGGAAAGGTGTTCATCAAACACAAAAGAACCTCTCATATCTCACCAGATTCCAGAAAGACCCTGGCAAGTTTCTGACCTCTTCACATGGAAAGGAGGAGAATATGTAGTCATTGTTGACTATTACAGCTTGCCATTTTGAGCTAGAGAGACCTTTATAACCACCACTTCTGGCTCAGTCATCAAAAAGCTGAAAGCTGTGTTTGCGAGACACGGTGTTCCTGAAAAGCTAATCTCTGACAATGGCCCACAGTATAGCTCACAGGACTTTAAAGCTTTCACAGCTTCATGGGACATTGAACATGTCACGTCAAGACCATATTATTCGCAGAGCAACAGACTTGCAGAAAGAACTGTCAGAACGGCCAAATCCATACTGGAAAAAGAAAACTGACCCATACTTGTCTATTCTAGAGCACCAGAACACACCTGTCGACGGCTTTAATCACCTGCACAACTTTCTCATGAGTCGACGCCTACGCTCTGTACTTCCCCCAACAAGCCAACACTTAAAACCCTGTGTTACAGGCTGGGGTGCAGTAAAAGCAGCTCGGGAAAAGAAACAAACTACACAAAAACTCTACCTCGACCGCAGTGCCAAACCACTATCCGCTCTACAACAAGGAGACAACATGCGTTACCAACCAGATCCTGGGCTCTGGAAACCTGCTGCCATTCTTCAACCTGCTGACACGGAACGCTCATACATCATTCGCACTGGAGAAGGACAGACCACTACATCGGAACCGACAGCATCTGATAAATTGCCAGGCCCACCAACAACCACTGAAACCTGTGTGCGACTGCCCCACAGTTCCACAGCAGCCTCAACCGGATGGGACTTTTAAGGGCACGAGCACGCTACACACTAATAATGACACTTTACCGACTACTAGATCAGGTCATGCTATCCAGCCTAGAAATATTCTTGACCTGTGATGTGTAGATTGCTGCCGTCTGTGACCTAGTCACTATATTGTTGTTCTGGTATTTGGGTGTTTGCTCTTGTTTTGTTTCAAGTGTACACTACAGGTCTATATATTATTTTTTTCTTCTTCTGAAGCTAAATGTTACTAAGCTCTGTAATGAAGTGACCTGCCGAATGACTAATACCACTGTTCCTGTTTCATTTAACCCTTTCATGCACAGAGGTCACTCCAGTGGACAGTTCTTCTCCAGCTGTTCTTTTGTATATTCATGGGTTTTGTGGTTTTAGTTCCATATCAGCCAACACAGTGGACACTTATGCACCATCTCATACACTGACATTCATATTATTACTGTAACTGTGCTGTTCTGGATAAACCTGACAGCAGTGACATGTTTGAGTGTAAATCAACTGCTAATCGGTTATTAGACAGTAATTAACTCTTTTTCTTTAACAAAAAATTGTTTTTTCTTTTTTTTTTCTTTTCTGCATATTACCTCCATGAAGTGAATAATAACTAGTATTAGAGTATGTTAAAATGTGAGAAAACATCCAATTTTAATTATTTATTTTATTTGCACATCATGAACAGCAAGAGAAGAATTTAAAAAACAATTTTCATGCTAGTAACACCACTGTGCAGGAGAGGATAGAAGCCCAAAAAGGCTCATGTAAATACCTCCCCTGAAATAAACAATACACAGAAAAAAATAAATAAATAAAAATACTATATAACTTAAATAGTTATGGTAGAAATACAAATCAAATGATATACAGCCTTGCATTTTTTTGTAAATTAGAGTCCCTTTCAGATGCTTTTTTCAATAATGATAAAGAAGATTTTGATTGAAGTTCAGGTCGTAGATTATTCCAAAAATATGGTCCACGATGTTTTAGATGATACTGACTGACAGAAGTCCGACAGTACGGAAGACAACATTTGCTTGAGTGTTGTGGAGGATAATTGTGAATAACAGAAGACAACATAAAAAAAAAAGTTCTGGAAAACTGTAGGAAGGACACGAGTTAAGTGAACATATTTGGACATTAGCAGCATTAAAAATGTTTTTATTGTATAGTTTTCCATATCAATTTCTGATATTAGGTTTTGAAAAACATGTTTCTTTGCTTCAAAAATGAAATGCATGATATCCAGCTGAGTGGGCATTTTTGGAACTCCTTTAAAAAAAAGAAATGAGCCAATCACATTGTTTTTTTTATGCTTAAAGAGGAATAAAAACACTCAGGAAAAATATCTTGACTAAGGTTCTCCTAATTCCTGCATGAAAGGGATAATTTACTGGTGAACTGTATCATTCAGTATTAATGTTGAGACTTTACACTGTTTTTGGTTGCATTCCAAAAAAAAAAAGGAAAAAAAAGGAAGATGTCATATTGTTGCTGTTTTTGTTTTGTCCATCTGTACTTAAGGTAGAGGCAGTAGGAATGAGGCATTATGGGATATGCAGTCGGAGAAAATGTACGCTGGTGAGCGAATGTACAAGTGGCAATAAAACGCATATGGAACTCTCAGAAGACGGGTTTATTTATTAATACACAGAACATTACAGTAACCATCTGTGTAGTATGAGTGTTATTGTATTGTATGTAGAAGTCTGAGTGAATGTAGGTATTGAGTTCAGTAAATGTCTTATTTCTGTACAGTTTCATATTATAATTGAGTCAATTCTTATTTATGTGGAATATAATTTAAATTATTTTGAGTTCATGTGCACTGAATTTACTTTAGGTTTGATGTGGTTTATTGTCATTTTAGATTTTTATATTGATTTTGTTTGTCGTATAGTTTTGTGTAAATGAACTTTAAAGCAAAAAGCTTTCAGATAGCTGACATGACTGAGATGTAACAGAGTTTTATGCAGTTTATTAAATATTAAATGAGCAATGACTGGAACAAGACACTTACTTTTGGTCCTCTCTCTTATTAATCCACAGCCTTAAAAATACTAGTATTTGTAGTAGTAGCATATCCACTGTTCTCTCTCTCTCTCTCTCTCTCTCTCCTCCTGTCACTCGTCCGTCCTCCTCAGTCTGGCTCAGTTCCAGGTTTCTTTCTGTTAAAGGTAGTTTTTCCTTCTTTTGTCTCCACCCACTATTGTTTCCTTCTGGTGGGTTCTGTTGGTTTCTGTGGAATTCAGGGTCTGGTTTGGACCAGTTCCATACGTACAGTGTCATGAGTTAACTTTTGTTATGATTTGATTTGATTTGATGTGATAAACCACCTGCAGACTGCACGACCTGTTTTACAGGAAATTGTTTTGATACCTGATACTGTACATCAAATGAATCGCACAAAGATGGTAAGTAAAGGTTTCTGTATCTGAATCTCATAACAAAACTAAATAATGAACATTGTGATGATGAGTCGTGCAGACCATTGTTAAACTACGCTGAAGTGGAACAACTCCTTATAGGCATTTTAAAAACAGTACAGGATTAAAGCTCTACCGTATGATGTGGCATTTTTACACTTTTCTTTTGTCATCTTCAAATGCTCCTAATAAGTGTGTGTCAAACTAAAATGTAAAAGAAATCCGCCAGGTGTTGAAACTCAAAAATGTTTAATTCTCATATATTTCTAATAAAAGTCTGACCAATCATTTTAGTCGGTCCGAATAAAATAATTGGCCGAACCTGACTGAGCGTCCTGTCAATCATCCATTACGGCCGTCCAGCATCCGATCCATTATCGCTGCCTCACATCTGATATGTGTCCCTCTGAATCTGACGCTTCACTGGCGCTGCTTCTCCTGTCACTGACCACAGTCTACTGTCTAGGATGTGTTTGGATAGAACTGACATGCACATGTGGAAGAGAAAAAACGGATTTATGAACAGAAACGACAACTGAGGGGAACAAACAGGAGTCTGATGAATGAAGGATGGAGATAAAAGTCCAGAAGTCAGCTGTACTGGACTGAACAGGTCTGCATAAAGCTCAGCTTTTCTGACGGTGGGACTCATACAGGTACATGTACCTGGTGTCACACATGTAAGATGATGTAGGATGACAATTGTATGGACTATGAAACTTCAAATGTCCACGGAAAATTCGCGGAGGCCACGTGTTCACAGTGCGTGCACCCATCCCCTGGGCACTGCAGTGAAGACCCTGACCCAGTACTGCACAGACCAGGTCTACTGATGGAACAGGAGCCGCGGGCCCACGGCAGGTGGATGATGTATCTGATTACTGAGGGAGGGACCTCCACCTCTGCTTCCTCCTCCGTTTCCATCGCGCATCAGGAGAGAGGAGGAGAGAGGAGGAGGAGCCTCAGTGCTCAGGCAGAGGGAAGGGGGCGGGGCTTTGGAGGGAGGAGGGTTGTTCATGTTCAAACTTTTACTAAGTGCTGTGAGAAATGTCACATCAGTAGGTAGAGCTTTAATGTGTGGCATTATGAAAACATTATCAACAGTTGAACCCATAAAGACCCAGTGATACTTTAGGACAGTGGTTCTTAACCTGGGTTCGATCGAACCCTAGGGGTTCGGTGAGTCAGTCTCAGGGGTTCGGCGGAGGTCAAGACACACACTCGACTCATTAGTCGGGTGTGTGTGTCGGGCTAGGTCCACGTATGTAAACAAACGGCTTCGGAGACTCTTTCTCTGATTGACATCCAGTATACGCGGTGTATTGTTGTTGCTTACAGCACTACAGCACATCCGGAAGTGTTTATAATCTCTTCCACTCGTCTGACGATGAATTATTTGGGTATTTTCCACATCGTTGTTATGACTTTTGCTACTTCCTGTTAACCACGGAGGCAGCCATGTGTAGCGTTTGTTTACATTTTTCGGTCACCGCATTGGTCAGTTACAATCATGTGACAACCGACGCACCATCGCGGATGGAGAAATCGTATTACGCTAAAGCCGAGCTAGTGCTGTAATAAAACAACGATCACAAAAATACTGAAGGAGTATAACGAGAACTTTTTTTTTTAATACATTACATGTAATTATCTTTTTTTTATGTCAAAATTGCGTAGTTCGGAAAGTTCGGAGTGAGATGAAACGAAACCGGGTTGACCTGACAGCCTACACATACATATGCACAACAGCAGAAGTCACACTGATTTACAGTAAATATTCATTATGATTGTAGCCTGATGGAAATTAGGTGATGGGTGTGTGTTAAAATGTTAAAAATGATAAATAGCATAAATACAATAAGTTCATTATTGGGAGATATAAGGTTAAAAGTTAAAACCATTTCAGTGTGGTTAGTATTAAAAAAGGTCATGTCTTTGTGAAAAGGTATGGAATTTGTTGTGAGTTCATGCACTGTATTGGTTTTGTTCTTTGAACATAGTGATGTTAATGCACGGTTCATTTGTGCACCAGTAAAACATATGCCTGTGTCTTGAATTTGAAAAAAAATCATATTATATTTTTTAATAAAGAAGGGTTCGGTGAATGCGCATATGAAACTGGTGGGGTTCAGTACCTCCAACAAGGTTAAGAACCACTGCTTTAGGATCAGTTCCCAAATGAATTTTTCTCTATTTAAACTTTCTTAAGTGATTTGTCACCATTTATTATATAATATTATTAGCCCCGAACCCAGACGTCAGTGAGGGCCTATTAAAATTGCTTGGTTCCGTTATTTATTAATTTTTAAAAAATTGTTTTTCTTTTGCCACTTTGAACACAAATTTGACCCCCTGAACGGTAACAAAAGTCAATTTTACTTAACTAAAAATTCAAGCTTGGAAAAAAAAAATTTTATTTGCTGTTGCCAAGAAAAAATATCACAAAATAACTCAGTAGCACCCCCTCAAAAATCAAAATACATTACGCAGATGGGAGCCCTTCCCAAATTTTTTTCATCATACAAACATGAAACTTGGTCCAGACATAGCCCACGGTAGGACAAGTAAATAATTACATTATGGCCCCGCCCTAAACCCAACAGGAAGTTGGCCATATTGGATGAAAGTGTGGACCTGTAAAATCCCACCCCTCATCCTTTCATCATCTCCTCCGAGGGTTTACATCCAATTTGGACCAAACTGGGTGAAAATCACCTACACACGTGTGTGATCAAAAGTGATCACCTACATTTTTGATCAAATGTTGGGTAAGGCTGATGAGCCTGTGATGAAGTGGTTGTTTTCAGAGGCATAAAACTGTGTGTATCTCGCAGAATGTCGGATCAAGTCCACGATACGCTGTCCTCTCACTGTCGGTGGCCTCGGCAGTTGCGTGGGGAGGCGACCGCACAGGAGGGCGAGGGCCTTAACACCACTAGTGGTTTTAATTATTGTTGCATTTTTTCGTGTAAATCATGTATTTTCCTGTATTTAATTCACTGATCATGTAGATGTTCATTAACCCTTTCATACATACTGGTCATTCAGTGGACAGTTCTTCTCCAGCTGTTCTCTTGTTTATTCATGGGTTTTGTGGTTTTAGTTCCGTACCAGCCAACACAGTGGGACGCTTATGCACCATTCCCATAATACACTGACATTCATACCATTACTGTAACTGTGCTGTTCTTGGTAAACCTGACCTGCAGTTACATGTTTGAGTGTTAATCTACTGCTTATTATTGTGATTAGATATAATTAATAGTTTTGTTGTTTTTTTTTAAACAAAAAGGTTTTGTTTTTGCATATTATCTCCATGAAGTGAGTAAATAACTAGTATTAGAGTACATTCAAGTGTGAGAAAACATCAGATTAGCAGCATTAAAATGTTTTTATTTTCCCAGTTGTTACACAATATATCATAAATAATGTTCCTTTTGCTCAAAAATTTTAAACACACAGTGTCCAGCTGAGTGGACATTTTTGTAACTCGCCATAAAAATAGGTTTCATTAAAAAAAACTTCAATCACATTGTTTTTTTCATGCCTAAAGAGAAATAAAAACACTCACGAAAAAAAGCGTGACTAAGGTTCTCATAATTCATGCAATCTTAATAACACAGTATGGGATTAATGTGTGGCATTCTGAAAAACATTATCAACAGTTTAACCCATAAAGACCCAGTGATACTAGTTAGTATAAGTTCCAAAATGAATTTTTCTCTATTAAACTTTCTTAAGTGATTTATCACCATTTATTGTATTATATTATTATTGCCCCTTTTTTCCATGTAAAATCATGTATTTTCCCATATTTAATTCACTGATCATGTGATTTCATTAAAGTTGATGGTTCTTCTATCAGAAACAGATCAAACTGAATAAACAGTGTCTTTTTCAGTCCAGTCTGTCCGAACTGAACACAAACCAGTGTGTCCATTCACTGCACTGATCCAACTACATGGGTTTTGACTTGGGTAATCAATGTTGGAGAAGATGATGGTGTTTCCGACGATAACTACAGAGGCCTCTGAACTCCAAATATGGTCAATCTGTGACCATGAAAAGATGAGACACTGTATTTGACACCATTATTGACATGTCTTGATAGGATTAGTGGATCAACAGGAATTAAACAGTTTAGATCAGTAGATGGTTTCGTTAAAGGAGGACGTTTGGGTCTGTAAGGGTTCATGTTACAGCATGAACCAAAAGCTGATCTATGTACCGAGGAAAGAGTTTTTATTTATAAAATGATGGCAAAGCTGGTCTAAAGAAAGAAACTGTGTAAAAGAGGTTTGTACAGGATATAAAAGTGAAAAATAAAATGGGTCATAAATAAATGTTAAACATTTTCAAAAAGTATTACAGTAATATGATCCGAAAACCATGGTTTAAGAAGATACACAGTAGGTTTAATAAATAAATAAATAATAATTTTTAAAAATGTAATATAAGAAGAAGAATTGAGAGATACTTTATCATAATTGGGTACTTTCTGTCCTACTATTGACAAAGCAGACATATTTCTGACATTAAAACAGCACCGTAATAAAACAGAAATTACTATAATTGTTTGCTGGGTTGAAAAATGAGAACAGATCATTTCTACAGATTTTTTCTACGAAAAAATAAATGAATAAAAGATGTGGTTCGGCTTAGTAAGAGGCTCTTACCTTTTCAGGCTCCGGTCTGAGAGTAACAGTTTATGGCCTCATGATCATAGGATGAGCAGACAAACAGATGAAACTTGAAAAACTGGTCTGTAAAGAAATGCAGTCAAATACGAGTGAAACATGAGTCAAACATGAAATATTCATGACGGAAGGCTGCAGGGCGGTCATCTCTGTGGATAAATTATTTGTCAACAGTCAGTTATACCAGGACCAGAACACCACTCCTTGGCTCTGCTAATAAGGTGAAGTACAAGTTTACTCACACAAACACACAAACTACAAAGACAATAAAGTACTGAACCAACATTGATGCTAATGTAAATCAATGTCATGTCACTAATGCGCTGCCCGTCTCCACGTCACACAACCAGTGTGAGTTTTTTCTCTTTTTATCATATGTCTCTCTCCTCTCTCACTCCCCTTTCTTCTCACTTTTCCTTTCCCTCACATTTTCCTGCATAAGGACAACCCTCACGTTATATGCATGTATTAACCAGAAACAAGAGGTAGACTGACGTCAGTGGCGGCCTGCTTCGTCTTTCAGACAGGGGAAGCTCATTGTCGGCTTCATCAAAAAAATTATTCAAGTTATTTAAACACACATTCGGCCCTCCGTTCCTTTTTCAAGAAAATGCTCAGTGACCTTTATCGTACCAGTAGGCGTCTTTTCCAGGACTGGACCGTGTCCTCTGAATGTCCAGCAGAGCTGGTCTGCTCAGTCGGCCTTGGCCCAGTGCATTGTGGGTGTCAGACTTCAGCCTTTTTAAACTACGAGTGCTCCTTTCACTGCGACCTAGCCAACGGTCTGATTGATTTAACTATCTACAAACAATATTACACTGACCAAGAAAGATTAAATTATGAAACTGAAACAAGAAAACGCTGAAATTATGTTAAATTGAAACAAGGAAGTACAATGAGTGTGTTTTATTTACAGTGCAAGAAATGAACAGTATTTTGAGTGGTTTCTGTGATTTCACAGCCGCGAATGTTGTGACGGTATTAAAACTGAACTGTGTCAGTGAAGGAGCAGATTGAAAACAGCTGTCAATCAAACGGGATTCAGCCTTTCGACCGCAGCCTCCAATCAGCTCGTGGGATTTCTGACGTCCGGCCACGGCCGAGCTCCGCCACAGCTCCGTTCACCCCCCAGAGACCGCCCGGCGTCCGGGGGCGGGACAACATCGTGGCATTTATCCAATTACCGTCCAGTTTTGAGACAATGAAAAACACAGTTCCACTCAGTCCCATTGAAGCCCAGAGACGGACACAGTCTACGGACAAATGCACTGAGCAGAGATGGAGGAGGAAACACAGACACGGGAATGGAGGAGAAGTGAACAACAGCCAGTCCACTGATCTGGGATAAAGCTGATTCTGAACGAACTCGTCTGTGAGATGAACGTGTTCTAACACATTTGGAGTCAATGAAATGTCAACACAACCGAACAGATTTAACCATTTAATTTTCGTTATTTTAGTGGAAGCTGGGCTTCCACTGCAGTCTGACAGAAATCACCACTGATTGACGTTAGAAATACATGGATGCACAATAGCATGTGTCCATAATCCCAACAACACACACAACACACTTATCGCATGTGGGATTTCAACACATCTGCATGCATCAAATATAACTACGCCAATCAGTGTCATGTTGTCAACGGTTATGTTGATT
Source organism: Sphaeramia orbicularis (assembly GCF_902148855.1). NCBI lineage: Eukaryota > Metazoa > Chordata > Actinopteri > Kurtiformes > Apogonidae > Sphaeramia > Sphaeramia orbicularis. The sequence goes on along the minus strand of NC_043964.1, from coordinate 54,875,067 downwards.
TTTTTAGGGGTTTTGGTCTCTTCCTGTTTTATTTTGGTGATGGTGGTTGCTTTCCTGTTTTTGTCTGCACGCGGTCAGTCTTGTCTCTGTCTTCCCTTTCCCTTCATTGTCTGCACCTGGTGTTCCCCTCGTGATTGTCCACACCTGCTTTTGATCCCTGCTGTCCATTACATATTCTCCCTGCTTCCCTTTGTCCTCTTGTCAGTGCATTGTTTCTGTGATCTTGAGAAGAGGCTTCATCTGATAAGTACTAGAATCTTGAACCTCTGTTTCTACATCAGGTTTTTAGTTTG
>NC_043964.1:54837274-54869774 GCF_902148855.1 Sphaeramia orbicularis | reverse complement strand
ACCACATATGAAAGTGGTCTGGGTCAGATTTAGGACCACATATGAAAGTGGTCTGGGTCAGATTTAGGACCACATATGAAAGTGGTCTGGGTCAGATGTAGGACCACATATGAAAGTGGTCTGGGTCAGATTTAGGACCACATATGAAAGTGGTCTGGGTCAGATGTAGGACCACATATGAAAGTGGTCTGGGTCAGATGTAGGACCACATATGAAAGTGGTCTGGGTCAGATTTAGGACCACATATGAAAGTGGTCTGGGTCAGATTTAGGACCACATATGAAAGTGGTCTGGGTCAGATGTAGGACCACATATGAAAGTGGTCTGGGTCAGATTAGTCCTGTTCAGACTGTCTGTACCAGATCAGATCCAGGTCACATGTGGACCTCATACTCAGATGTGGTCCACATTCTCCTCCAGTGTGAACTTGCTGATAATGCATCATGTTGTTTGTGCGTTACCGTGGCTGGAACCGGAGCTAACCTCCAGACTCGGCTCTACCCATAATGCCCTGGGGCCCCTCAGCCAACACCCCAGAGGGTGGGCTGTGAACCGTCTGTGTGGGTGTCACATTCATGGTTCGCTCTGAGCAGAGTGTGAAAACTCCTCCTGTTCTGAGCACGAGTCTCAACAGCGGACACACTTCCAAACGCTGACATTGGTCTGCGGCGTCTGCATCCACCAGGATGTTCTCCGTCCTGTCCACACTGATGTCAGGTAAATACAGGAGTCCAACAGGTGCACACAGGGCCTTAGAACCCTTGAAAATACTGGAATTTGCTGCATGATGTTATGACTCGTATAAATGTATACACCACTGTTAACAGATGTGTTAGCTGTACGTTTAGAAGTTTACATGTGTAGGTTCAAATACCACACACTGAGGGGTAGGGGTACGGTTACAGGTAGGGGTAGGGTTATGGCTAGGGGTAGGGTTATGGGTAGGATTAGGGTTATGGGTAGGGTTACGGGTAGGGGTAGGGTTTTGGTTATGGGTAGGGGTAGGGTTATGGGTAGGGGTAGGGTTATGGGTGGGGTTATGGGTAGGTTTATGTGAACTGGACATCTTGGTGTAAATTGACTTGTGATCAAATGGTGTTGAATAACAGGTGGAAAACGTGTGGAAAAAGGTTAAAAAAAAAAGCGTAGTTAACGCACGACAAAAACCATTAGAACTGGCAACGCAATTTATTCAGGTCAGTGTGTGAAGTTCAACGTGTTTTCAAGGTCTGAAAAGAGCTGGAATTCTAACTCTGTGATGTATTCATTTATTTATGTAGTTAGTTTTCATCTTAACTCCAGCCAAAGCTCCTTCCACAGAGGCGATACATTTATACAAAATCAACCTTTATGTCATCAGATAAATTCCAGGTGTTCTCAGGTCCAGGTCCAGTTTGTCTGAAGAAGTCACTTCCCTTTTACTGGACAAACCTTTGTGTTGTCCTTTAATTTCTAAACTTTTTGCTTTTATGAAACATAATTTTAGATGTTTATACATAATACAATGAACATTATTGTGATAAAAAGTGAATTAATGATTCTGAAAAAGGACTTGAATTGGACCTTAACAAATGTGTGTAAATACAACAGACTGTACGTTCATGTTTACTTCTGGAATGGAATTAATACTAAACTCAACTGTTCATGGAATATTCTAATGTGAGGTAAATAAAGTGGATAATTAAGTCCTAATATCATACATTATGGAAATTAACAATGGGTAGGACTTTTACAATGATGTTTTATTCCTTGTTAATGATGAAAACTTGATAAAAAGTGAAATGTTTGTTGTTGTTTTTTTCTTTCTTCTAGTTTTCATTTTGCTGAACCAGTCTTCATCTGCAGCAGGTCAGTTTATTCTAAAGGTCGACGCCTACTTTATGTTCATATGCAGATCATTGAAAAATAATTATCTACTAAATACTGAAACCTCATTCCATCCCATAATAATTCTGTGTATTGTGACATGTATTTAGTTTTTGTCTTTGGGGTCTGGTACTGTTCACTGGATAGTTACTGTTGTGGACCAATAATGATGTGACTGTGGTCCCTAATGTTAGAATTTTAGACATTTTAAACACAATAAAACCAGTGACGTAATAACTGGGCCAATAATGTCACTGTCTGAATTCTGTTATTGGCTGAAAAGTTAAAATTAATTTATTTAGTTTTAAATGCACTAACTGCAGCCAAAAATGTAATAACATCTAAATAAGACTGCATTTCTTGGATTTTTAATTTTTTTTCTTTTTTTTTTTTGGGGGGGGGGGGGGGGGGTTGCAGGGTTTTTTGTGTTTTGTTTTTTTTTTTTCCAGTTTTTGTGCAGTTTTCTCATCCAAACTGGATGTCATGGAAGACATAGTCATCATATTCAGTCATCATCTAACTACCAAATACACTTTCATATCTGACCCAGACCACTTTCATATGTGGTCCTAAATCCGACCCAGACCGCTTTCATATGTGGTCCTAAATCCGACCCAGACCACTCTCATATGTGGTCCTAAATCCGACCCTGACCACTTTCATATGTGGTCCTACATCTGACCCAGACCACTTTCATATGTGGTCCTAAATCTGATACAGATCTGATATTTTCCAATGTGACTTCAATCTGAATGTCCAGGTCGCATTTATCTGACCTTTACATCATTGAAATGCGACAAACGTCCCAGTTTTTGGTTCCAGTTTTTGGTTCCAGTTTTTGGTTCCAGTTGTTGGTTCCAGTTGTTGGTTCCAGTTGTTGGTCGGAGCGGAGGAAAACCTTATTTCCTCCTGTAAACACAGTGTGTGTCTGTGTGGTCTCATATTCAGTCAGGACCTCTTTAGTGCATGTTAGTCATGTGGGTCACTTCAGGATCTCTTTAGTGCATATTGGTCACTTCAGGGTCACATTCAGTTCAGACTCAAAACTGATAGAAGTTGCATTTAATGTGGAATACGAACAAACACAGAAAAAAAATCGGATTTCACCCAAAAATCTGAATTGTGCATTAAACCTGCTGTGTGAACGCAGCGTTAGTCCAAGGTTTCCGGGGCGGAGACAAGGAGGCATGGTCAAGAACTGGCGAGGTCGGAACCGAGGAGTCAGGTCAGAAAACAACACCGGTGTAATGCGATAACGTAGCAAAGAGCAAACGAACTTGGGGCTCGTTTCTGCACTAGTTTGTTAAATCGTTAAGCCCAGTGCAACGCTAAATGCGTCTATTTAATGCATTTTGCACTGTCCCGTTTCTGGGCTCGCTCTTTGTTCGTTCACAACTAGTGCAACACAAAATGCGTTTATTCGTTAGTTCGTTAACCCCAATGCAACGCAAAATGCGCTATCCTGTTTCTGGGCTAGTTCATTAAAAGTGAACGCTCGCCCAGTTCCTCGTTAAAGGGCTGATTTTAACGCGGACCTCAGAGGTCCATGTTAGAAGGAGGATATATTCTTGTAGATTCCTTTCACTTCGTTTCTGTCATGTATTTCCTTTGAAATATCATTTACATTTGTAGAAGAAGATTTTAACACAGTCTGACAATATCTGTAATGATATCAGATTTTTCCCATGGACATTTTGCACCGATAAAAACGAATTTACCGAGTGAGGACTGATCCACTCACTGCATTTTATTTTCTATGGATTTATGGACAAATAGAAAAGCACTCGGAGAGCGCAGACCTCCGCCAAGGCAGATCAGTGCCCCCCCCCCCCCCCCAATCACCACCAAAATTTTATCATTTGTTCTTTGTGCCAGTATCAACATTTCCTGAAATTTTCATCCAAATCCGTCTGGGTTATCTGGCACACGGACAGACAGACAGTGTGTGTGTGTGTGTGTGGGTGGGTGGGTGGGGGGGGGGGGAGGTGCAGACAGCTGAGGGGGTCCATCTATAGTCAGATGAGGGTGAGGAGGTCCATCCAGACAGGTGAGGGTAAGGGAGGAGCTCACAGATCCGGGCTCACAGATATCCTCTAATACTTCTTCATTCTACCCATAGTTCTGTCAGATCAGCTGACTGGAAACAGCGGAAGCGTTCATTATAATAATAATAATAATGGATTGGATTTATATAGCGCCTTTCTAGACACCCAAAGCGCTTTACATTATTGACCCATTTTCATTCGCGCTCACATTCTCCCTCTGGTGGTAGTAAACTACATCTGTAGCCACAGCTGCCCTGGGGCAGACTGACAGATTCTGGGTTCATTCTGGGTTCAATAGTGAACGCACCTGTTTAGCGCAACCTTCAATGCAAATAGTGAGTGAACGATGGCTTAGCGAACAAAACGAGTGCAGAAACGGATTTTGGGTTCGTTAAGCCTCTGCGTTCGCCGACCCATTGTTCGCTCTCTATTTGCGCTGAAGGGCGAAAAAACAGCTGCGTTCACTATTTAACCCAGAAACGTACCCCTGAGCTGCTAATATACTGGCCAGATGATTAGGTACACCTGTGGGCAGCAGGTGGATGGATGTGGCTGATGAGGTGAAGCAAGGAGAGGGAGGAGACAGCAGCAAAGCACTCTGGGACATTTACACTGTTTTCCTTTTACAGTCATTTCTTTTTTTTATACTGTCTTCGGCTTTTCGTGTGTTTTGTCTTATTTTGTCATTTTTGTCTTGTCTTTTATGTAATATTTGTTACGTTACATATTTCACTTTTGTTTTGTTGCAGCCAAGGTTATTATTGTTAACAAAAACTAACGAAATGACGAAAACTACAATTTAAAAAACATTTTTGTTAACTGAAATAAATAAAAACTATACTTAAAAGAAAAAAAAAAAGATAACTAACTGAAACTGTATCGTGTGTTTACAAAACTAACTAAAACTTATAAAGATTATGGATAAAATTCCCTTCGTTTTCATCTTTGTCAACGTCGGATTGATACAAAATCAATTTGTTTCACTTGAGTAATTTTAGCTAGCGGCACCATATGACACTTCACGGTCCGTCACTTGTGGTCACTTGTGGTTTAGAGTCCTGCCTGAGATTTATTTGAATACGACGGAGAAGAAGAGAAAAGATAGGACAAAACTAAAACTAAACTAAAACTAAAATAAAACCAAGCATTTAGAAAAAAATGAAAACTAATAAAAACTATCAAACCTGCTCAAAAAATGAATTAAAATGAACTGAATTGGAGAAAAAAAGTCAGAACTAACTAAAACTAAACTATAATGAAAAATCCAAAACTATTCGAACCTTGGTTGCAGCATCTATAAATAATTTCAAATCACAAATATCCACGTGGAGTCTTCAACCGTCACTTATGACCAAATATCAGCCAATATTCCCATAAGAACTGATGAGATCACCTGATCTGGACTGATGTTCTAGAACATCTGTGCTTATTTCTGTGCTGTTTGATCCTTTTTCATGTCTTCTCTTTGTTTCTTTTTCTTTTCTTTCCTTTTTCTTTTCTTTTTTCTTTTTCTTTCCTTTTTCTTTTCTTTTTCTTTTCTTTTCTTTTGTTATTGCTTTGTTTTGTTTTCTTTCCTTTTCTTTTTCTTTTCTTTTCTTTTCTTTTCTTTTCCTAGGTGCTCAGATCAGACTGGTTGGTTCTGGTTCTACTCGGTGCTCTGGTAGAGTTGAGGTCTTCCACAGTGGTTCCTGGGGAACGGTCTGTGATGATGGGTGGGACTTAAACGATGCTCAGGTGGTTTGTAGACAGATGAACTGTGGGCCGGCAGTAAGAGCCCCAGACTCCGCCCACTTCGGTCCAGGCTCTGGTCAAATCTGGCTGGATGACGTGGGCTGTTCAGGAAGTGAGAGTTCTCTGAGTGGGTGTGGACACCCTGGATTTGGGTCCCACAACTGTGGACACGGTGAGGACGCCGGGGTGGTGTGTTCAGGTGAGAAGCTCTGAAAAGACTTTTATTCTGCTGTTATTTATTTATTTACATCAGTCTGAGGAACAAACACAAACCACAGATCCATCCAGTCCATAGATCCAACACAAAACTCCATGAGACTCCATTCATTATCCAAACTTCACTAATTAGATAATTAATGAATCTAGTCAGATTCAAAGGAGTCAGCTGAAGCTTTCTGCTTCTTTTGGCTCCATTCATCCATGATCTGACCCCAGTGGTGTACTGGTCCCTGGAGAAGAGGGGATACGTGCAATATTTGACCTTTTTCTTGTTTTTTTGGAGTCCAGGAAAAACGCCATTTTAGAAACAGTGACATGTCAGACTACTGTATTTATTTTACCCACAAATCCATCAGTCGTATTTATTCACTATTATAAAATGATCATGACTTGATCAGGAGCAGTTTGAAGGTTTTACTGGAAACACAAACAGCTGCAGGAATGGAAAAGGATTCAACAGGAGGGAAACAGAGGATAATGTTAGCCTTTCATAACGTTAGCCTTTTATAATGTTAGCCTTTTATAATGTTAGCCTTTTATAATGTGAGCCTTTTATACTGTTAGCCTTTCATAATGTTAGCCTTTTATAATGTTAGCCTTTCAGAACATTAGCCTTTCATGACATTAGCCCTTCATAATGTTAGCCTTTCATAATGTTAGCCTCTCATTATGTTAGCCTTTCATGGAGTTAGCCTTTCATGGCATTAACCTTTCAAAACGTTACCCTTTCAAAACATTAGTCTTTCATAACATTAGCCTTTCATATTGTGAGCCTTTCATAATGTTAGCCTTTTATAATGTTAGCCTTTAATATCATTAGGTTTTATAACGTTAGCATTTCATAATGTGAGCCTTTCATAACGTAAGCCTTTTAAAATGTTAGCCTTTTATAATGTTAGCCTTTCATCACATTAGTCTTTCATAATGTTAGCCTTTTATAACGTTAGCATTTTATAACGTTAGCCTTTCATCACATTAGCCTTTCAAAATGTTACTCTTTCATAATGTTCACCTTTTATAACGTTAGCCTTTTATAATATTAGCCTTTCATAATGTGAGCCCTTTATAATGTTAGCCTTTCATATTGGTAGGGTTTCATAATGTTAGCATTTCATAACATTAGCCTTTCATAATGTGAGCCTTTCATAACGTTAGCCTTTTATAACGTTAGCCTTTCATAACGTTAGCCTTTCATACCATTAGCCTACTCACACAGTTGAACTATTGGTGACACCATCTCTTCTCTAAATGTGCAGTCATCTGTCCAGTAGTTTCAAACACTGACTCATTCTGAAACCACCTTAAAACTGACCTCAGAATTATGGATTCCATCAAAGTAGGTTCTCTCCATATGTGTCACTCTTTTGAAAGACGTTTATTCTGCCTTTCTTGTTCATATTTCCAATAGCACATCTTTCAATGAGATCTGCAGTGACCTGTCAATCAACTGGGGCGGCACTGGCACCTGAGGAGGTGTCCAATCAGGTTCCAGAGGTGGACAGCACTAGTTAGCAATATTTTCCTCGGCATGACCCGCCCTACTCTGCCTCTGATTGGCTCATCACTCCTCATAACTAAAGTTAGCCAATCTAATCAGTGAAGGCAGCGAGTACTAGCCAATTAGAGGCAGAGTAGGGCGGGTCATGGCTTCACCACCCTAGGGAAAAAAAATTGGCAATCTGGCTGCAGATATTTACTGAAACGTGCACATGAGGGGGATTTAGAAGAGGGTATACGACTGAAAAATAAATAGGTATACCGCAGTATACCCTGGACTACAGCACTGATCTAACAGCACGTCTTCAACTTTAACAAACAGAACAGATTCACACACCAACACTGAAAACAACTGACACTATCAGAACACTGCAATAAATATGACAAACTAGAAAAGCACTCAGAGAGCGCAGACCTCCACCAAGGCAGATCAGTCCCCCCCCATTTAATCATTTGTTCCTTGTGCCAGTATCAACATTTCCTGAAATTTTCATCCAAATCTGTCCATAACTTTTGGAGTTATCTTGCACACGGACAGACAGACAAACAAACCAACGCTGGCAAAAACATAACCTCCTTGGCGGAGGTAACAAACCTAAGACTTAGAGTTTACATCTGTTCAGGGTCAGTAAGCGTCCCCTAACCCTCCTGTGTGGTTTTTCTAGTGAAACTCCCTAAACCCAGCATCTCCGTGACACCGAGTGGACAGGTCACCTGGGGTCAAAGCATCAGCATCACCTGTTCGCTCACAACTCAGTATTCAGGTGGATACTTTGATCTGGAGAAGACCTCGAGCTCATTCCACTTGGTTCAAAGTGCCAGGAGCGCCTCTGCTACCTTCAGCATGGCAGAAGTCACCTTGGATAACGAGGGCGTGTACCGCTGTCGGTATCTGGTGAGGGATTCAGGCTCAGACATCATCTCCCCCCTCAGTGACCCTCTGACAGTCTCTGTCACTGGTAAGAACATCCACTTAAAGGTGCAAAACCCAGAATTAGCATGTGCTTAGGTGAGCTAGCTGACAGTAGCTAATGTTGGATAAAAATACCAGAAATCTAATAAGGTTCTAACGACGAAGCATGTTGTTATCCTCAGATCATAACTGTTTAACTCAGACACAAATAGACCAAAGTCTGTGGACCCGTTGAATCCAGGTGTTTGTGTTCTAACAGGGGTCTGGGATCCAAAACAGTAACGCCTAATGTCAGAATAGAGTTTTATATTATGGGATAGATATCATTGCATTGGTTAGTTTGGGTTCAATTATTCTTTTTTGCTGCGTTTCCACTACGTGGTACCGGCTCGACTCAACTCGACTCGGCCTTTTTGTGTTTCCATAATGAAAAAGGACCTGGAATCCGGTACCCGGTACTAGTTTTTTGGTATCACCTCCGCCGAGGTTCCAAGCGATACTAAACCATGACATGCAAACACTGCAGACCACTGATTGGTCAGAGCCGTCTCTGTGACCCGCCATTTAACAAAAACCAGATGCGGAAGTGGACAGTAAATGTAGCATTATAATAATCCATATGATGACAGCCCAAAAAACTACACCATGGTCGGTCAAGGAGATTCAGTCTTTGGTGGCTGATGTAAAAATTCAGACGAGACAACACGCAATGAGCAAGTTTTCAGCAACTCTCTGAGCAGACGACACGGAAATAATGTGCCGCATCACTATGATGTCCAGGTACTGTAAAGTCAGCAGTATCCTTTAATGGAAAACGGTCTCCAGGAATACCGAGCCAAGCCAAGCCGAGCTGGTTCCACATAGTGGAAACGCGGCATAAATTACAATCAGTGGCTGCTAGACTTCGCATTTTTAACCTGTTCCTAATTTTGCCCCAGAAAGCTCAAATGTTCCAACATTTCCACATACAGTCAAATAGGGTGTCTTTCAGATCTTTACATTTGAGGCAAGTGTCAGATATAAGAATTAAAGTGGTGCAGTGTCAGGGGTGTTATGTATAATCTGCTTAAGCATGGAAACCAGACTCCATCAGATCTGGTTTGACCTCCATTGGACTAAAACCTCAGTGGGTTTAATTCTTCAATAAGTGACTGAATGAACTTTGAATTTTAACTGAGTTCACTTTTTGGCTTTGGTTCAAATGGACCTAATTTCATGTTAAAGGGAATATTTCCATCTGTATCCTGTCCACCTGCTGGTCAGTTTGGTTTATCATTAAACCAGTCTGTGTTTTCAGACTGTGATCTTCTGGATTATCTCAGGTTCAAAACACACCATCTTTATATTAAATACATGTCAGAAGTGTAACTGGTATCAGTTTGGGTCTGGTCTTGTCATTGAGCTGTGATGGTGGGTCCTGAACCCAGACCAGTTCAGAACCACTGGTCTAATGTCATCCAAGGACCTGCTGCCAGAACAACACAGACCGTCACAAACTTCATGGAAGAATCTGAGCTCGAACACATCTGACATATGTTTATCATACGATCCAAGTTTAAACCAGTTCACTGAATATGATGTTTTGTCTACTGACACAGTACTGGGGCACCAAATATGGGTTTGTCTAGTTCCACAGACCAATCAAATGTTGTCATTTGTCCCAGATCCAATCACAGATCCTGTTCCATGAACTCATTCTCCTCTTGTTGCCACAGTACTGTGCTCATATATGGAGTAAACTTCACTTCATTCTTTAGTGTATTTTTCTACCACAGTACTGTGGCAACTGATGGAAGACACCACTAATTACTGATAGTATATAGTATAGTAGGGCATTAGTGACTCCAGAATTTTTCAGATGGACTTATTTGTCACTAAAGTCGAAGTCCAGTTGACTTGTCGTGTGATGACGTCATCACATTGACAGCGGAGGAACAACACAGACACAGAAGTTCAACAATGAACAACTTGTACTAACGTTCACTGGAACATGAACAATGTTCAGTAAAGAGCAGAATAAAAAACTAAGACACAAGCATCAACAGTCCTTCTCAGACATTTAACCAAAACTAAACATAGGTTAACACCTGGAATTATCTGTTAAATTTAACTGAACAACATAAAGTGGTTAAAGGTTCAGACAGCGGCAGAAAAGACACACAGCATGTTAGAGAAAAGAGTGCATTGTCTGAATGAACTAAATGAACAGAATAATCCAAACCCACTGTCTGTCCACAGTGTTCTTCAGTATCGGTGGTGCTTCCATGGTTCAGAACATTACTGAGACCAGAGTTTAAACAGATCACAGTCAGTTTAGTTCCTACTCTGAGTCGTCTTCTTCCTTCAGTCTTGGTCTTGCGCTGTCAACTCACCATATATTTTCTATTAGAGAGTTTTTGTTTTTGTTTTTGTTTTTTAAATTTTTATCAGTTAGTAGAAATTTCAGGTGACCCCGTGTGGCCTCCCGACCCCAAGGTTGAAAAACACTGAATTAGACCCAAGCAGAGCATTTACAGTTTATGGAGACCACAGGGAAATGTGGGAAAAGGAAGAAGAACTTTTAAAAATAAGACAAATATCACTCGTTCAAGTTAGTGTTACTTTGTTGCATCTGTTGCTCTTCCTCAGCTCCATCCTCTTATTCAAATACGTCAGAAAACACAAAATGACGTTAACTGCCAGAGTTCAGTGTCAGTGGTTTCAAACCAGCAGCTGCTCTCACTTGTACAGTTAAATGGTTGTATTTTGTCGTCTTTTTGAACCAGTGCCGCTACAGCAGCCCAACATCTCTGTGACGTCTCCTAATGGAGGCCTGTTCTGGGGTCCTGGAGGGGCAGAGGTCACCAGAGGTTCAGACTTCGTCATCACCTGTTGCATTGGGTCGGGTTACCCAGGAGGACATTTCAATCTCATCTTCTCTGACTCCAACATCACCAACGTCACGCCTGCGGTCAACAACTCCGCCTCCTTTCACTTCCCTGTGGCGGAGTACGAACACCAGGGAAACTACAGCTGTGTGTACGAAGTGTCTCTGTCCCAACAGACATTCAGCTCCACCAGGACCACCACACTGATGATCACCGTTAAATGTAAGTAAAAACATCCGACAAACCACCCACCGACTGACAGGCAGGTCCACCAACGGTTCACAATCCAAACCTTATCTCAGACTATATGTTTCTCACCAGCAATAAAAGCCCACTCAGTCAGAAAAAAGTACTTCCCAGATGTCGAAACATGTTCTGGTCTGTGAGCTACAGCTTTTTAGATCAAGATGATAGACCCAGTGGTGTACTGGTCCCTGGAGAAGTGGGGATACTCTCAATATTTGGCTTTTTTTTTTTTTTTTTTTTGGAGTCCAGAAAAAACACATTGTTTTAGAAACAGTGACATGTCAGACTACTCTATTTATTTTACCCAAAAATCCATCAGTAGTATTTATTCACTATTATAAAAATGATCATGACTTGATCAGGAACAGTTTGAAGGTTTTACTGGAAACACAAACAGCTGCAGGAATGAATGGATTCAACATGGGGCAAACAGAGGAGAACGTTAGCCTTTCATAACATGAGCCTTTAATAATGTTATGCTTTCATAACATGAGCCTTTCAAAATGTTAGCCTTTCATAACATTAGCTTTTCATAACATTAGCCTTTCATAACATTAGTTTTTCATGACGTTAGCCTATCATAACATTAGCCTTTCAAAATGTTAGCCTTTCACAATGTTAGCCTTTCATTACATTAGCCTTTCAAAACGTTAGCCTTTCCTTAACATTAGCCTTTCATAATTTGAGCCCTTCATAATATTAGCCTTTTATAATGTTAGCCTTTCATAGTGTTAGGATTTCATGATGTTAGCATTTCACAATGTTAGCATTTCATAACGTTAGCCTATCATAATGTTAGCCTTTTAGAACGTTAGCCTTTCTTAATGCTAGCCTTTCATAACGTTAGCCTTTCATAAGGTTAGCCTTTTGTAACATTAGCCTTTTATAATGTTAGCCTTTCATACCATTAGCCTACTCACACAGTTGAACTATTGGTGACACCATCTCTTCTCTAAATGTGCAGTCATCTGTCCAGTAGTTTCAAACACTGACTCATTCTGAAACCACCTTAAAACTGACCTCAGAATTATGGATTCCATCAAAGTAGGTTCTCTCCATATGTGTCACTCAGTTTAACAATGTTTATTCTGCCTTTCTCATTCACATTTCCAATAATCGCACATCTTTCAGTGAGATCTGCAGTGACCTGACAATCAACTGGGGTGGCACTGGCACCTGAGGAGGTGTCCAATCAGGTTCCAGAGGTGGACAGCACTAGTTAGCAATATTTTCCTCGGTGTGACCCGCCCTGCTCTGCCTCTGATTGGCTCATCAGTCCTCACGCCTAAAGTTAACCAATCTAATCAGTGAAGGCAGCGAGAACTAGCCAATTAGAGGCAGAGTAGGGCGGGTCATGGCTTCACCATCCGAGGGGAAAACATGGGCAATCTGGCTGCAGATATTTACTGAAATGTGCATGAGGGGGATTTAGAAGAGGGTATATGACTGAAAAATAAGTAGGTATAGTCCGCATACCGCAGTATACCCTGGACTACAGCACTGATCTAACAGCACATCCTCAACTTTAACAAACAGAACAGATTCACACACCAACACTGAAAACAGCTGACACTATCAGAACACTGCAATAAGTAAGTAAGTAAGTAAAATTTTATTTATAGAGCACTTTTCACAGACAGAGTCACCAAGTGCTTTATCAATTCAAATCAGAATCAAATCAAGTTTACAGAGACCCAACAGAATCCTTCAGGAGCAAACACTTGTGATTGGTGACAGTGGAAGGAAAAACTTCCCTTTAACAGCAGAAACCTGGAGCAGACCCAGACTCCTGAAGGATGGACGACTGACAGGACCAGGTGGGGTTAAAGAGAGAGAGAGAGAGTAAAGGAGGAGAAAAGAGAGAGCGATAGAGATATAGAGAGACTGGGGGGGGGGGGGTGACACATGGAGTACGTTATGATGAATACATAGAGTGTAATCAGTCTGTGGTGGTCCTGGGTCAGGTGGGAGACTAAAAAGCCTTTTTGAACAGGAGGGTTTGGAGGTGTTTCTTAAAGCTCTGTACAGAGTCCATGGACCGTAGGTGTAGAGGCAGGTCATTCCATAGACGTGGTCCACAGCTTTAACAGACCTGTCACCGCGTGTGCTAAAACAGGTGTGTGGAACCATCAGCAGGTGTGTGGAACCATCAGCAGGTGTGTGGAACCATCAGCAGGTGTGTGGAACCATCAGCAGGTGTGTGGAACCATCAGCAGGTGCTGTCCTGAAGACCTCAGGCTACGAGTCGAGCTGTAGGGCTGGATCAGGGAAGCAATGTATGCAGGGGCCTGGCCATGAAGAGCCCGGAAAGTTAGCACCAGAATTATGAAATGAAGACGATCTAGAACAGGAGCCAGTGGAGAGATTTAAGGATGGGAGTGATGTGGGTTCTCCTGTTTGTGCGGGTCAGGAGCCTTCAGCAGAGTTCTGGACAAACTGTAGACGGGCCAGCTCCTTCTGTTTAAGCATGTGAACAGGCTGTTGCAGTAGTCTGAGCGAGAAGACACAAAAGCGTGAACGATCATCTCGAGCTCATTGATGGACACCATAGATCTGAGTTTGGAGATGTTGCGTAGTTGGAAGAAACAGTTTTTCACTAGGTGTTTGGAGTAGAATTCTAAAGACATGTCCTGGTCAAAGATGACACCCAGATTCCTCAGTTTGGTCTTTACCGAGGAACTCACGTCTCCAAGGTGATGTTTGATCCCTGGGATTGCACTATCTGGGGCAATAATGAGGGTCTCTGTTTTGCTGGAGTTCAGCTGGAGGCTGTTCTCATTTAGCCACTGCTTCAGCTCTGACAAGCAGATGATTACCTCCGCCAAGGAGGTTATGTTTTTGCCAGGGTTTGTTTGTTTGTCTGTCTGTTTGTCTGTCCGTTAGTGTGCAACATAACTCAAAAAGTTATGGACAGATTTTGATGAAATTTTCAGGGTTTGTTGGAAATGGGATAAGGGAGAAATGATTAAATTTTGGTGGTGATCGGGGGTGGGGGGGCCCGGGGGTGTGTGTGTGGGGGGGGGGGGCGCAGACCAGAAAATTTCATCAAAATCTGTGCATAACTTTTTGAGTTATGTTGCACAATAACGGACAGACAGACAAACAAACAAACCCTGGCAAAAACATAACCTCCTTGGCGTGGGGGGGCCCACGGGGGGGGCCACTGATCAGCCTTGGCGGAGGTCTGCGCTCTCCGAGTGCTTCTAGTTAAGGAACTCCGTTTGTGGGGCTCAGAGGAGTTAAAGGAGCAGTACATCTGGATGTCATCCGCAAATAGATGATAGGAGACATCACTATACTGTCGGATAATGTGGCCAAGTGGGAGGACATAGAGTAAGAATAGCGCTGGTCCCAGGACAGAGCCTTGGGGCACACCACACATTAGATCCGCTGAGTCAGATTGGAAGTTGTTTATTGACACAGTGAAGCTTCTGCCGGTCAGGTAAGAGGAGAACCAGTCTAGCACAGGACCTGACATCCCTACCAGGTCCCTCAGTCTCTCAATCTCAAGAAATATTACAAACTAACTTAAGACTTAGAGTTTACATCTGTTCAGAGTCAGTAAGCGTCCCCTAACCCTCCTGTGTGGTTTTTTCCAGTGAAACTCCCTAAACCCAGCATCTCCATGACACCTAGTGGACAGGTCACCTGGGGTCAAAGCATCAGTGTCACCTGTTCAGTCCCAACTCAGTATTCAGGTGGAACCTTTGTTCTGAAGAAGACCTCGAGCTCATTCCAGAGGACTCAAAGTGCCAGGAGCGCCTCTGCTACCTTCAGCATGGCGGAAGTCACCTTGGATAACGAGGGCGTGTACCGCTGTCGGTATCTGCTGAGGGATTCAGGCTCAGACGTGAGCTCCCCCCTCAGTGCCACTTTAACACTCTCTGTCACTGGTAAGAACATCCACTTAAAGGTGCAAAACCCAGAATTAGCATGTGCTTAGGTGAGCTAGCTGACAGTAGCTAATGTTGGATAAAAATACCAGAAATCTAATAAGGTTCTAACGACCAAGCATGTCGTTATCCTCAGATCATAACTGTTTAACTCAGACACAAATAGACCAAAGTCTGTGGACCCGTTGAATCCAGGTGTTTGTGTTCTAACAGGGGTCTGGGATCCAAAACAATAACGCCTAATGTCAGAATAGAGTTTTATATTATGGGATAGATATCATTGCATTGGTTAGTTTGGGTTCAATTATTCTTTTTTGCTGCATTTCCACTATGTGGTACCGGCTCGGCTCGACTCTACTCGGCCTTTTTGCATTTCCATTATGAAAAAGGACCTGGAATCCGGTACCCGGTACTAGTTTTTTGGTATCACCTTCGCTGAGGTTCCAAGACTGGGAACCAGATACTAAAAGGTGACGTGTAAACACTGCAGACCACTGATTGGTCAGAGAGTTGTCTCTGTGACCCGCCGTTTTCCAAAAAACAGATGCAGAAGTTGACAGTAAATGTAGCAGCAGGTTAACCCACATGATGACAGCCTGTAGAACTACACCATTCAGTCAGGAGATTCAGTCTTTGGTGGCCGACGTAAAAATTCAGCATGAGTTTGATGAGACAACACGCAACGAGTGAGTTTATCAGCGACTCTGAGCAGACGACATGGAAGTAATGCGCCGCATCGCTATGACGTCCAGGTACTGTAAAGTCGGTCATATTCTGTAATGGAAACAGTCTCCAGAAATAGTATCTGGTACCAGAGTCAAGTCGAGCTGGTTCCACGTAGTGGAAACGTGGCAATTGTTTCCAGAGGTGGTTTGGACTGTATTTATATGAACAATGTTTTGTTTTTTTTTTCCTCCATGACTCTGATTTTAAATGTTCTTCCTCTAAATGTCTATAATATTTTTCCTGCTCTGACTGAAAATAATAATCTTCTTCCTCATCTAAACATCCACTGTCATCACATCTGACTGAGGAAGAAAAATCTACCATTAAACTTTAAGGAAATATTGGTGTCTTTAACCCTGTAAAGCCTGAACCATTAGATCATTGACAGAAAATTCCAGTTCTTTCAAACTGGAGCCTTTATTGGTCCTTCTGAACAACCAAAAATATTTTTTTTCAAATACCAATTTCCATGTATGAGTTTCTGCTTTGTATCATATTTGATCCATCGGGTCTCAATGCTCAGATATTATTATTATTGAACAAACAAAAATATAATATAACTCAAACATGTCTAATAAATCGTTAATTCCTTTCCTAAATGGTCCCAGTTCTTCCTCATTAATGTCAGTCTTGTAGTGTCACTAAAGGCCTCTGCTGAATAAACTCCTCCCCCCAGTGGATTATCTGTGTATTACATGTTTCAGGTTTTTCATGAAAAAAATATCACCCTGACCATGTAGAGGACTTCAAAACTCATAGATCAAATATGATACGTTCAGCATTATAGGGTTAAACTATTTGGACATAAATCTGTGGACACATCATGTCTTCAGCTGTCAGATGTCCTGTTCATGAGGATCGGAAATACAAACACAATACAGTTTTATATTGGGTAAAATATCATATTGATTATTAATACTGATGACATTAGTCCTTATTGTTTGCTAGGCTTGTGTTAGCCTATCGCCACATCGCCACTGGCGATGCATTTTCCTGGTTGGCGAAGTTATTTTCAACCCGTGTAGCCACAGTGGCGAAGGTATTTTTTGGTAAACTTACATCTCTGATTGAAAATGTCCGAGCGATAACCAAGGAAAAAAATAACAAATGCGGTCTCCACTACAGAAGAACGCTGCAGAGAGCGGTCGTACTCGTAAAAGTAATCTGATACAAATGCACCGATACCACTTACGGCCGTGTGACCTTCACAGTTCAGTGCAGCGGGTACGAGGAGCAGGAATGTGTGTGGAGTGTGAGAAGTGTGGAGATTTTTCAAAATATATGATGGTGATAAAAGTAATGCTGACTGCAAGTAACATTAAAGACACAGACAGATACAGACGCAGCGCTCTGTCCGTCCTCTGCGTACATTCCGTATGAGTACCCAGACAGAGGGGTACAGGGCAGTGCAGACCGCCACCAGTGGAAGTGAAAACCAAACTTCTCACTCATTTGTCTTTCCTCTTCCTGCTGAAGCTAAACTTTTAAACCTTACCAGAGAAAACGCTGCAGCATTAGTATCACATTAGTGTTCCCTCTGTCGTCTACAGGTTTGTTATTACTGACTTTCTTCTTCCTCTTCATTAAACTTTCCTCTTCTTCGTGGTATTTGTCCAGTATGGTTAATTCAGAGCGGCTCCCGCTGGTGGATTAATTGAGAAACGCTGTTTCCAACACATTAAATGTCAGTAGCAGCACTTTGTTCCAGTCAGACTAATGACAATGACAATAAAGCACATTTACAAAAGGAACCAACAACTGGAATGGGATTATTAAGGACTAGGATCGGTGCTCAGTATCTGTATCTGCTGAGATCCTTTGCAAGGAGGAAGAGAACAATAATGTTGCTGTTCTAGACAAAGCCATGGAAGGCCTATTTGCAAAGGGCCAAGCCCTGGTAGAAAAACTATCAGAAGCCACAGCTGTAGCAGACACCAGGCTGTAGTGCCAAAGGATGGGGGTCAGGAGGCTGAAAACACCTGTGATGATCTACCTATGGATCTGTCCATTGTCAAATAGTTGAAAAGAAGTCAATTATCTGACACATCTGAGTTTAAATTAGTGAAATTAGTCAGCCCATGTACATTCTAGTCTGGGCAGGAGTACTTTCTAGTCTAAATAAAATAATTTCAAGAGTCCATATCTGTCCATATTTAATTACCAAATGACTATGATAAATCATGTCTGACTGGTAAATTTATTTTATATTGAATCTCATATTGAATCTCATGAACGTCAGTGGTCAGAATAATTGTATGTATAAGTCTATCATTTATTGTTTTGTTATACATTAGATTAGAAATAAAAATAGTCTAGATGAAAATGTTGACTTAAGTTAATTTTTTATGATTTTTTTTGTATGAAACTGAAGCCAGATTGAACAGATTTTTAAGCTCAAAATGCACCAGAATGCAGGAAACAGACTTCATTTTTCCCAAAATTTACTGGGGAGCTATGCTCGTCGCCACAGCCCACTACGCGCCCCGCTGCAGGGACCCAGACTGGACCCAGACTGGACCCAGACTAGTTGTGGCTTTTTGTGGTTACACTCATTTCTACTAATGTAGCCACAGTGGCTGTCAAGGGTCAAGGTCAAGGTCAAGGTTACTTTATTTATACCCATAGGTAGATTTGTTTTGCAGTCTAGGTGATTGCCTTGGCATTACAACAACACATACATTAAACATGCAAGACAGGCACTTGATCACGCTTACAGACAGGACAAAAAGACAGGACAAAAAGTGTTCACTGTACCTTTCATTTTCCTAGCGCAAGCACAGGTTTTGGATCCCAGACCCCTGTTAGAAAAGAAACACCTGGATTCAACGGGTCCACAGACTGTGGTCCATCTGTGGATGACTTACTGTAGGTCATTATGATATGAGGATGGTAATATGCATCAGTGACATGAGAACAGGTTGATAATCAATACAAACCTGTCAACACCAAGGTTATAATAGTTTTGGATTTCTCATTATAGTTTAGTTTTATTAAGTTTTGACTTTTTTTCTCTAATTCATTTAATTTTAATTTGTTTTTAGAGCAGGTTTGCTAGTTTTTATTAGTTTTCATTTTTTTTTCTAAATGCTTAGTTTTAGTTTTGTTTTAGTATTTTTTTTATATCTTTTCTCTTCTTCTCTGTCGTCATATTCAAATAAATCCCAGACAGGACTCTGCTGCTTTCTCCCAACTTTAGTCTCCATGTTTCCAGGTAGAGTGGGGACCAGAAGACGACTGGAAACCACAAGTGAACACAAGTGACGGACCCTTAAATATCATATGGTGCCAGCAGCTAAAACTGCTAGAGCAAAATAAATCGCTTTCGTATCAGTCCGACACTGACAAACACGAAAACAAAGGGAATTTTATCCATATTTTTTATATATTTTAGTAAGTTTTATAAGCACGCAAAACAGTTTCAGTTAGTTATCATTTTTTTCTTTTAATTATAGTTTTTATTTTAGTTTTCGTTAACGATAATAACCTTGGTCAACACAAACTTCGTGGAAGAACAAAAGCAGCCAAAACCTCACAGAATGTTTCTAAATGACCCCAACAGTGACCCATAAACCACATCAGCTCATGTTATTGTGTTTTTCCCAGTGATTCTGCCAAAGCCGGGCATCTCCATGACCCCCCCTGGTGAAGTGACCTGGGGTACGAGTGTTGACGTCACCTGTTCCATATCGACTCAGCATGTAGGAGGAACCTTCACTCTTCAGAAGACCTCCGGCTCATTTACAAAGACCCAGTCCTCCAGTTCCAAATCTGCTACCTTCAACATCCAGAGAGTCAACTTTGATCATGAGGGATTCTACCAGTGTCAATATCACACCACAGTTTCAAGTCGAGCCTTCAGCTCCCCTCAGAGTGACTCGCTGAGACTCTCTGTTACTGGTAAGGACAAAAACCATGCACCTCCACAGTTGAATACGTAGCTGTTGTTGTTCTATACTGTTGTTGTAGAAACACAGACGCGTGTACTGAGATAGTCCAGACCAAACATCTGGACTGTGGTGGAAACATTCCCCCACATCTTCTAGACAGATAGGACTGTACAGGGTGTTTTCATGGATATAAGCAACCCAGACAGCTGTTAGCTTAGGACTGGACTGATCGAATGCACTGGTTCTCATCTGGTGGGTTACAACCCAAAAGTGGGTCCAAACCTGTTTTCAGTGGGTCGTGGGCCTGTGGGTAAAAATAATGTTAACATGTGGTTCCAGGTACAACAAACCCCGCCCCATGTATTGTATCTTATTTTGTCGTGGATCCAGCTGATGTCATCATGTCTATGTGTGTGCTGATGTCATATCAGTTGCCTCTATAAATGTGACAAGTTTGAAGTCAATTGAAACAAAATTGATGTTTTTATAGAAATCTGAAATTTTGCCCATTATAAGTAAATGAGAGGGAAAAAAGATTTAAATTTCATGTTAAAGGGAATATTTCCATCTGTATCCTGTCCACCTGCTGGTCAGTTTGGTTTATCATTAAACCGGTCTGTGTTTTCAGACTGTGATCTTCTGGATTATCTCAGGTTCAAAACACACCATCTTTATATTAAATACATGTCAGAACTGTAACTGGTATCAGTTTGGGTCTGGTCTTGTCCTTGAGCTGTGATGGTGGGTCCTGAACCCAGACCAGTTCAGAACCACTGGTCTAATGTCATCCAAGGACCTGCTGCCAGAACAACACAGACCGTCACAAACTTCATGGAAGAATCTGAGCTCGAACACATCTGACATATGTTTATCATACGATCCAAGTTTAAACCAGTTCACTGAATATGATGTTTTGTCTACTGACACAGTACTGGGGCACCAAATATGGGTTTGTCTAGTTCCACAGACCAATCAAATGTTGTCATTTGTCCCAGATCCAATCACAGATCCTGTTCCATGAACTCATTCTCCTCTTGTTGCCACAGTACTGTGCTCATATATGGAGTAAACTTCACTTCATTCTTTAGTGTATTTTTCTACCACAGTACTGTGGCAACTGATGGAAGACACCACTAATTACTGATAGTATATAGTATAGTAGGGCATTAGTGACTCCAGAATTTTTCAGATGGACTTATTTGTCACTAAAGTCGAAGTCGAGTCGACTTGTCGTGTGATGACGTCATCACATTGACAGCGGAGGAACAACACAGACACAGAAGTTCAACAATGAACAACTTGTACTAACGTTCACTGGAACATGAACAATGTTCAGTAAAGAGCAGAATAAAAAACTAAGACACAAGCATCAACAGTCCTTCTCAGACACTGAACCAAAACTAAACACAGGTTAACACCTGGAATTATCTGTTAAATTTAACTGAACAACATAAAGTGGTTAAAGGTTCAGACAGCGGCAGAAAAGACACACAGCATGTTAGAGAAAAGAGTGCATTGTCTGAATGAACTAAATGAACAGAATAATCCAAACCCACTGTCTGTCCACAGTGTTCTTCAGTATCGGTGGTGCTTCCATGGTTCAGAACATTACTGAGACCAGAGTTTAAATAGATCACAGTCAGTTTAGTTCCTACTCTGAGTCGTCTTCTTCCTTCAGTCTTGGTCTTGCGCTAGTGATGCATGCTTTTTTTTTTTTTTTAACCCGCTCTGTGGAACTTTTTGACCCACAAAGTGGGTCAAAAATGTCAAAGTGACATTTTTTGGGCCCGGGTCTGCTGATCCTCACATCACTACCACTCACTGCGCTCCATGTTTTCATGTAGAAAGATGAGAGTATCCACATGCACTGAATGACGGCTCGTGTTCCGTCGGGTGATGGAAGAGACGCAATAACACACGACTAGTCAACTCCTCCAAAGTAACGTTGACTTGTGCCACAGACGTCGACAAACCGACTTTTCAGTTAATGTCCTATAGTATAGAATACAGTGGCAGCTGCTCGTCTTTCAGACAGGGGAAGCTCATTGTCGGCTTACATTAAAAAAAACAACAAAAACAAACATTGTCAAGTTATTTAAAGATAAATTCGGCCCTATGTTCCTTTTTAAGAAAATGCTCAGTGACCTTATCGTACCAGTAGGCGTCTTTTCCAGGACTGGACCAGTGTCCTCTCATGTCCAGCAGAGCTGGGCTGCTCAGTCGGCCTTGGCCCAGTGTGTTGTGGGTGTCAGACTTCAGCCTTTTTAAACTACAGATGCTCCTTTCACTCCAACCTAGCCGACAGTTTGATTGATTTAACTATCTACAAAACGATATTCAACTCGAACAAGAAATGATTAAATTATGAAACCGAAACAAGAAAACGCTGAAGTTATGTTAAATTGAAACAAGGAAGTCCAATGAGTGTGTTTTATTTACAGTGCAAGAAATGAACCAGTAATTTCGTAGTGGTTTCTCTCTTGATTTCACAGCAGAATGTGTGACGGTATTAAACTGAACTGTGTCAGTGAAGGAGCAGATCTGAAAACAGCTGTCAATCAAACGGGATTCAGCCTTTCGACTGATCCTCCAATCAGCACGTGGGATTCTGGCGTCCAGCCGAGCCGAGCTCCGCCCACAGCTCCATTCACCTCCAGAGACGCCCGGCGTCCGGGGGCGGGACAACATCGTGGCATTTATCCAATTAGCGTCCAGTTTTGAGACAATGAAAAAACCAGTTCCACTCAGTCCCATTGAAGCCCAGAGACGGACACAGTCTACGGACAAATGCACTGAGCAGAGATGGAGGAGAAAACACAGACAGGGGAATGGAGGAGAAGTGAACAACAGCCAGTCCGTTGATTTGTGATAAAGCTGATTCTGAACGAACTCATCTGTGAGATGAACGTGTTCTAACACATTTGTAGTCAATAAAATGTCAACACAACCGAACAGATTTAACCATTTAATCTTCGTAATTTTAGGGGAAGCCAGGCTTCCACTGCAGTCTGAGAGAAAACACCACTGATAGAATAGGAATTATTGTAAATACTCTGTATGTTGTTTATGGTGTTCTTTGCTCTGTGCAGTCAGTGAGGCTGGAGAAGGTGGGCGGAGCTAAAGGTTAGATGTGCCATGTGACTTCTCAGTTCTGTGTCACTTCAGTGCTGTGGTCTGAATTCTGCACCTTGAACGCTGTCCAGTGGCTGATTTAGATCAATGTGGGATTTACCTACTGGTGCACCCCCCCCCCCCCCCCCCCCACACACACACACCTGTTTGAAAATCTTCAGAAAAACATAAAAATAAAAACCTACTCCAACTGGGAATTGACCCAGAGTCTTTTGTGTTGTAGTCCAATGCGTGACAGAGCGAGCTAAATTTCCGCTGTGTTTCTGACCTGTTTACTGTCGAACTGCCTCGGTTCTTTTCACGACATAAGTTACCAGTCTAGACATAATATAAGGAGGCCACTGATTGGTTCTGTGATAACAGACAAACCCATATTTGGTGCCACAGTACTGTGTCAGTAGCCACTTCGTTATGTTTTTCCCAGTGATTCTGCCAAAGCCGGGCATCTCCATGACCCCCCCTGGTGAAGTGACCTGGGGTACGAGTGTTGACGTCACCTGTTCCATATCGACTCAGCATGTAGGAGGAACCTTCACTCTTCAGAAGACCTCCGGCTCATTTACAAAGACCCAGTCCTCCAGTTCCAAATCTGCTACCTTCAACATCCAGAGAGTCAACTTTGATCATGAGGGATTCTACCAGTGTCAATATCACACCACAGTTTCAAGTCGAGCCTTCAGCTCCCCTCAGAGTGACTCGCTGAGACTCTCTGTTACTGGTAAGGACAAAAACCATGCACCTCCACAGTTGAATACGTAGCTGTTGTTGTTCTATACTGTTGTTGTTGTAGAAACACAGACGCATGTACTGAGATAGTCCAGACCAAACATCTGGACTGTGGTGGAAACATTCCCCCACATCTTCTAGACAGATAGGACTACAGGGTGTTTTCATGGATATAAGCAACAAGGTTATAATAGTTTTGGATTTTTAATTATAGTTTAGTTTTAATTAGTTTTGACTTTTTTTTCTCTTATTCAGTTAGTTTTAATTAGTTTTTAGAGCAGGTTTGTTAGTTTTTATTAGTTATCATTTTTTTCTGAATGCTTAGTTTTAGTTTAGTTTAGTTTAGTTTAGTTTTAGTATTAGTTTGAGTTATTTCATATATTTTATCTTCCTCATCATCCTATTCAAAGAAATTAGTGAGGTACGGATATGGGTTACCCTGGACACTTTATTTGGGGGTCGGGTTAGGGCGGCTCATTGACTGAGCAGAAACACAATGTACCGTACAATGTATAAATTCCCTATAGCAGGTTGAGGTGGGGTGCAATCCATACACAACGTCACTTACATGAAACAATGCGAAGATGTGCAAAGCATGAGGAGATGCACAAAGCAGCCGGCAGTTAAAGCAGATAGAAACATATATAAACCAGCTAACCAGCAGTTAAAGCAGATAGAAACATATATAAACCAGCTAACCAGCAGTTAAAGCAGATAGAAACATATATAAACCAGCTAACCAGCAGTTAAAGCAGATAGAAACATATATAAACCAGCTAACCAGCAGTTAAAGCAGATAGAAACATATATAAACCAGCTAACCAGCAGTTAAAGCAGATAGAAACATATATAACAGCTAACCAGCAGTTAAAGCAGATAGAAACATATATAACAGCTAACCAGCAGTTAAAGCAGATAGAAACATATATAAACCAGCTAACCAGCAGTTAAAGCAGATAGAAACATATATAAACCACTTATAAACATATATAACCCAGTTCCTCATCAGTAAACCACACCTTAGCAGATTTCTCATCTCTTAATCATCTCCAGTTCCATTATTATCCAACTTTGCTTCAGTTCAGTTCAGCTAGCTGTTGCTAGTACCATCAAACGTTTTTTACCATTCTAACAGGTTCCATACCTCTGTAATTGGATTAGTTTTCATCCTCCACTTTTCTCCTCTTCTAAACTGTGCAGTTCAGGGCTTGGAAGGCCTTTTCATGGTGATAAACTCTCCAGTTTTTACCTGGATGCTAGTTCAACACTGACTCTGTCCTTTAGCTCTGCTCTGTCTCTGTCACTCACGCGCACACACACGGAACACACAAAAAAAAAAAAAAAAAACCTGACCCCACTCATCACTACAGTAAACCCCAGACAGGACTGTGCTGCTGTGTCCCAGCTTTAGTCTGTATGTTCCAGGTAGAGTGGGGACCAGAAGACGACTGGAAACCACAGTGAGCAGACATGACAGACTGTGAAGTGTCGTATGGTGTCACCAGCTCAAACTGCTGGAGCCAAAGAAATGAATTTCATATCAATCCGACATTGACAAAGATGAAAACGAAGGGAATTGTATCCATAATTTTTATACGTTTTAGTTAGTTTTGTGAGCTCACGATACAGTTTCAGTTAGTTATCGTTTTTTTCTTTTAATTAGAGTTTTTATTTATTTCAGTTAACGAAAATGTTTTTTCAATTTTAGTTTTCGTCATTTCGTTCGTTTTCGTTAACGATAATAACCTTGATAAGCAACCCAGTCAGCTGTTAGCTTAGGACTGGACTGATCGAATGCACTGGTTCTCAACTGGTGGGTTACAACCCAGAAGTGGGTCCAAACCTGTTTTCAGTGGGTCGTGGGCCTGTGGGTAAAAATAATGTTAACATGTGGTTCCAGGTACAACAAACCCCGCCCCATGTATTGTAGCTTATTTTGTCGTGGATCCAGCTGATGTCATCATGTCTATGTGTGTGCTGATGTCATATCAGTTGCCCCTATAAATGTGACAAGTTTGAAGTAAATTGCCCCACCACCACCCACCCTCCACACACACACCTGTTTGAAAATCTTCAGAAAAACATAAATAAAAACCTACTCCAACTGGGCATTGACCCAGAGTCTTTTGTGTTGTAGTCCAATATGTTAGAGAATCAGCTAAATTTTCGCTGTGTTTCATTCTGACCTGTTTACTGTTGAACTGCCAGTGATTCTGCCAAAGCCGGGCATCTCCATGACCCCCTTGGGTGAAGTGACCTGGGGTACGAGTGTTGACGTCACCTGTTCCATATCGACTCAGCATGTAGGAGGAACCTTCACTCTTCAGAAGACCTCCGGCTCATTTACAAAGACCCAGTCCTCCAGTTCCAAATCTGCTACCTTCAACATCCAGAGAGTCAACTTCGATCATGAGGGATTCTACCAGTGTCAATATCACACCACAGTTTCAACTCAAGCCTTCAGCTCCCCTCAGAGTGACTCTGTCAGAGTCACAGTCAGTGGTAAGAAAAAGTCCTTGTTCTGAAATTCTACATTTGACAAACCAAAAAGTGAACATAAGAATGAACTGTCACATTCATTTTGTCAAGTGTTTGTTTAGAACAGTGTTTATTTAATATTTGATCAGTATTTGGTATATTTTAGGTCATGCTCAGAAGAGACAAGGCCAACCCCCCCTGGGTACTGTTGACCCTTTGAACTAGTCCTGTGGTTCTGAACTGGTCTGGGTTCAGGACCCACAATCACCCCTCTATAAAAACACAAGACCCAAAGTCATTACAGTTAAACTTCTAGAATATATTTAAAATAAAGATGTTGTGTTTTGAACCTGAGATAATCCAGAATATCACAGTCTGAAAACACAGGAGACCAGTTTCACCTTTTATACTTCACTCATGGAAATACTCTGAAAGTCAACATTCCAACTTCTGTTTCTTATTAGACGATGTGACAGAGCGACCCCGTCACTGAGTCTCCGCTGTCTCCTGCTACGTGCGGAGCACACGCGACCCGGCACACGCACACACATACAGGCACGCGCACACACACACTCATGTCATTCAGTCTCTCCCCGTCCGTGTTTGCACTCATTCATCAGTTCGCCATTCACACTCTCTTCCCCATCCAAACTATAGCGCAACCGAGGGTGCACACTCGGCCGCATTTTTCAAGTAATTGCATACATATCTACAACAGTTCAATCACTTACCTGGGTCCGTATTGTCTCGGCGTTCTGCCATGCCCGCCACGTCACTCAAAGGGACAAGAACGAGGGGTCATTTCCGGGGCATTATTATGGGGGAAATCTTGCGCGGTTTCCAGTCATGTGATTTAATTATGTAGTGTTTTTGGTTTTCTGTATTTTTATTTCAAGGAAGAAGGTATTTTGGTTTGATATTTAATTGGAAAATCTATTGAATTGTGAAGTGTTATATGTTTATTTTAGTTGTGAATAATTGTGTTAAAAACACTGGTAAAAATACATTTTGTTAAAAAGTCTTTATTTGACCGGCCCATAAGGAGGGGCTTAGCATTTAAAAGGAGGCTGCTGAAGCCCTGGTGAGTCAGTCTTCTCAGAGTTGCAGAGCTGGCAACTGAGCTGTTGATTCTGAACCTTGGTGAGATTTTTTTTTAGTGTGTGACAATTTTTTGGTGAGTTATGGAAGAACTCTGTTTAAATGCATTTTTTTTTTCTTGAACTTTGTAAATTTGTAAATAGTGTTTTTTTTGTTTTTCCATTTTTTTTTTGACTTCACTTGTAAATATTGCACTGCACTTTGGGAGGCCGACGGCAAAATAAACCACCACCATTTTTGCACTTTCAACTACGCCTGTGGTGTTATATTTTTGAGCAGTGTGAGAAAGAACCCCGCAACAGACGACATAAAAAGACTTTATTACTTTCGTGACATTTTTCAAAATTTTGTAGAAAATAAGGGTTACCCTCCTTGCCCCCAGTGTCACTCACACTAGTGTATGAATGTGTGTGAATGTTTGGTGGTGGTCTGAGGGGCTGTTGGCGTAAAGTGGCAGCCACGCTTCTGTCAGTCTGCCCCAGGGCAACTGTGGATACAGATGTAGTTTAGCACCACCAGAGGGAGAATGTGAGAACCAATGAATAATGGGGTCAATAATGTAAAGCGCTTTGAGTGACCAAAAAAGTGCTACATAAATCTAATCCATTATTATTATTCCATTAATGAAGTTACCACATTTGGTTCCTTACTTATAAGTAGCAAAAAAAAAAAAAAAAGAAAATTCAAGAAGTAAATATAAAAAGTACAAGAAAAACACATGTAAGGTGAAAGGAACCTGTATTTGGTCCCATTAGAACCTTCCTTTGGTCCCCTTAGACCCCCATGCGTGCTGGTCCAGACCCCTGTCCACATCCACATGATCCCTTTGAACATCATTCCTTACATTAGTTCTATTACTTCATGGAACCGAACAAAGCACAGGTGGACCTTACAGACCCTGCAGACCACATTGGACCTTACAGACCCTGGAGACTTCAGAAGAACATTTCTCCGACATTTACACATATACGGTCAAAACTTCCGATGAACATTTCTTTGACATTTGCACATACAAGGTCCAGACTTCAGACGAACATTTCTCCAGTATTTCTCCATAATTGTTTGTCGTTATCAGTGGTTGTAGTCCAGACTGAAAATATGTCCAAACTTGGAGCCCATGACCTCAAATGTTCAGTTGTTGGTTGAATGGGACAGAGCAGCACAGCCAATGACCTGGAGGGGGCGGGGCCTGAAGTGTCTCCTGTGCATTTAAAGGGCCAGCACTCCAAACCACCTTTCTGGTGTCATTACTCAGAAATTGGGTTGAAGATGGACCTGTGGAGTTGAATGAATGAAGAATTCAGACCCAAGCAGAGCATTTACAGTTTATGGAGACCACAGGGAAATGTGGGAAAAGAAGAAGAACTTTTAAAAATCAGACAAATATCACTCATTTAAGTTAGTGTTACTTTGTTGCATCTGTTGCTCTTCCTCAGCTCCATCCTCTTATTCAAATACGTCAGAAAACACAAAATGAGGTTAACTGCCAGAGTTCAGTGTCAGTGGTTTCAAACCAGCAGCTGCTCTCACTTGTACAGTTAAATGTTGTATTTTGTCGTCTTTTTGACCCAGTGCCGCTACAGCAGCCCAACATCTCTGTGACGTCTCCTAATGGAGGCCTGTTCTGGGGTCCTGGAGGGGCAGAGGTCACCAGAGGTTCCGACTTCGTCATCACCTGTTGCATTGGGTCGGGTTACCCAGGAGGACATTTCAATCTCATCTTCTCTGACTCCAACATCACCAACGTCACGCCTGCGGTCAACAACTCCGCCTCCTTTCACTTCCCTGTGGCGGAGTACGAACACCAGGGAAACTACAGCTGTGTGTACGAAGTGTCTCTGTCCCAACAGACATTCAGCTCCACCAGGACCACCACACTGACGATCACCGTTAAATGTAAGTAAAAGTAACCGACAAACCACCCACCGACTGACAGGCAGGTCCACCAATGGTTTGTAAACACACAGCAAGCACTAAATGTCAAAAACCACAATTTATTTCTATTAATGAACCACTGCCCCAGTTTCTTTAACTTTAAACCACCTCGGTACCAAAAATGTCTGGTTATCTGGACAAAAGGCTGCATGTTCTAGAGATTTTTAGACCAACGGTGGCTGTGGACTACTCCATTTAGGCTGCTTACCGGGGGGGGGGGTCATGTAGTTTAAATTAACTCACCAGTTATGTTTTGGATGGTCAGACCAAACCAGGAGAAAATGAAGAACTCACCAAAAAACAAGGTTCGAGGTTTTAAAAAGTTAAAACAATAGCTTGATTTATTGCTTCAGGAAAAACTAAAAAAAGTTACAAAAAGAATCTAGCATCAAACACACATTTCGTCACAGAGAGAAAAAGAAAAAGCCAAACAAAAAAAGAGTTTCCTTTATTATCTTTTCATAGTCTTTAGTGACTCTTGGAGACTCCCATTATTCAATGACATCATTCATCGTAGGCTTATTATTGGTTGAAGGTAGTTACTGGGCAGAACATGTCAGTCACTCCATGAGCTAATTCTAAGAACAGCACATGCTTTTGCATGTGCACAGCTCTTGCTTAACACCTGCACTATTAGGCTAGCATCTCTTGACCACAAAATTTCCCCAGGTTCAAAATCTGGTTTTTCTGCTTGACTCTCTTTAGCACAAGTACTTTCTAAAGCTGTAAAATTAGATCTTTTAGGTAGAATCTGACCTCTGCTCTGAGTTCAGCACAGACAGATGTGAGTTCATCTAAACCACACCCACATGAACCAAACCTGACACTGACTGTACCTCTAAAATAAAAACAATATTACTATTATACAAGAATATTACTCAGAATATTACTTAGACTTGTAAAAATAAAAAGACTCTTCAAGCAAAACAACTTTGTAATGTAATGTAATGATTCTTCAGAATAGCCACATTTTGCTTTTATTACTGCTTTGCACATTCTTGGCATTCTGTCGATGAGCTTCATGAGGTCGTCACCTGACAAGTCTTGAAGGAGTTCCCAGTGATGCTGAGCACTGGTTGGACATCTGTGGTCCATCTGATGTCATTTAAAGGAGAAGGTGAGTCCAAACTTTGGACTGGTAGTGTACTTCCAGGATGTCGAAACATGTTCTGGTCTATTAGCTACAGCCTTTTACAACAGGATGATAGACCCTATCACCAGTGTCGGCTGCTGGTCTGTCAGACAGGGGAAGCTCACTGTCGGCTTACAAAAAAAAAGTCAGGTTATTTAAACATAAATTCGTCCTCCGTTCCTTTTTAAGAAAATGCTCAGTGACCTTATCATACCAAGTAAATAAGAAAACATTGAAATTATGTTAAATTGAAACAAGGAGGTACAATGGTTGTGTTTTCTTTCAGGTCAGTAAATGAACAGTTCATTTGGTTTCTGTGATTTCCCAGCAGAATGTGTGACGGTATTAAACTGAACTGTGTCAGTGAAGGAGCAGATCTGAAAACAGCTGTCAATCAAACCGCATTCAGCCTTTGGACCCGTCCTCCAATCAGCACGCGGAAGCTCAGCGTCCGGCCCGGCCGAGCTCCACCCACAGCTCCATTCACCCCCAGAGACACCTAGCGTCCAGGGGCGGGACAACATGGTGTCATTTATCCAATTAGCGTCCAGTTTAGAGTCATTTTTTAAAGCAGTTCCACTCAGTCCCATTGAAGTGCATGGACGCTGAGCGTCTACGACAAATGCACTGAGCAGAGATGGAGGAGAAAACACAGACACGGGAATGGAGGAGAAGTGAACAACATCCAGTCCACTGATCTGGGATCAAACTGATTCTGAACCAACTGGTCTGAGAGATGAACGTGTTCCAACACATTTGGAGTCAGTGAAATGAAAACAACTGAACAGATTTGAGCATTTAATTTTCGTAATGTTAGGGGAAGCTGAGCTTCCGCTGCAGTCTGACACTAAACACCTCTGCCTATCACTGAGCAGACTCTCAAACCTTTCTGGTTTTCATGTGAACCTCATCAGTCACAGTCCCAGTACTGATCCAAAGTCCACTTCAAACCTTGATCAGTCCAAACACTCAGATAATAATAATAATGGATTGGATTTATATAGCGCCTTTCTAGACACCCAAAGTGCTTTACATTATTGACCCATTATTCATTCGCTCTCACATTCTCCCTCTGGTGGTGGTAAACTACATCTGTAGCCACAGCTGCCCTGGGGCAGACTGACAGAAGCGTGGCCATTTTGCCATTTTGCGCCTACAGCCCCTCCGACCACCACCAAACACTCATACACCAGTGTGGGTGACACTGGAGGCAAGGAGGATGAAGTGTCTTGCCCAAGGACACAACGGACTGACTAGGACAGAGCGGGATTCAAACCGCCAACCCTTTGGTTATTGGACGACCCGCTCTACCAACTGAGCCATGGCCGCCCCCAGATGTCCTTGCTCCGCCCATTTTCAGTCCAGTCCACTTTATTTCTACTGCACATTTAAACAATAAGAACATTTCCAAAGTGCTGCACATCATGAAACCAAGAAAACAATGAAAAGAAATACACTAAAAACAATAAATAAGTACAAATAACTACAGCAAGGCTCTAAAGAAAACAATAAAATCAAAGAGTTAAAAGTCGTAAAATATAAATAAATATAAGTAAATAAATAAAAGACACAGATTACCACACAACTCAGGTGGAGTTAAAAGCCAGAGAATAAAAGTGGGTTTTAAGACAGGACTTAAAACACTCCACCGTGGGGGCTGTTCCGATGTGGGGGGGCGGGGCTTTCTCTGTGGTTGGCCCCAGAATCTGGAGCAGGGGGTGGGACAACAATCCGTTTTTTCATTGAGTTCCCATGTATTTACACAACTTAGAGCATTTTTTTTTTTTAATTCACTGCATAAAATCACATAAAATCCACATATTCCATCACATACTGAAGGAGTTTTGCACTCATGTTTCTGGAGGGACTGACTATCATAGAACATGACATCAAGGACATGAAGTGAAAGTCAGTTTATTATTCCTTTTCATCAGATCTCCCATGAACTGAACGTTTAGTCTTGTTCTTCTAATCTTTATATCTGTACACTTTATTACTGTCAAAGTGCTTCTGCTGATCAGAACTTAAACCTCAGTCTGGTGGTGTCACCAGTGTGAAGCAGTAAGTGTGTATGTTCCCTGAGCTCCACCGCTTTTCCAAACTCTTTAA